>NW_017673354.1:73522-81193 GCF_001879085.1 Nicotiana attenuata
ATACTTGCGAACAGTTTATCATACCAGCCACTCCACACGCTCTCCTGACTGACATGACAAAGGGACTGAACTAGCATAATCTCCAATGAATAAACGGCTAAGGCCATCTCCAATGAATGAAAGGCTAAAGCAATCTCCAATGTATAAACGGCTAAGGCCATCTCCAATGTATAAACGGCTAAGGCCATCTCCAATGTATGAACGGCTAAGGCCACCTCAATTGTATGAACGGCTAAGGCCATCTCCAATGTATGAACGGCTAAGGCCATCTCCAATGTATGAACGGCTAAGGCCATCGACAATATTATGGCTAAGGCCATCGTCGTCAACAAGTCGACCCAGCTCGACTACGACAAACAAGTAATTCGACGACAGTCGAAGTTACGTACATGGCTAAGGCCATCGATAGTATTATGGCTAAGGCCATCGTCGTCAACAAGTCGACCCAGCTCGACTGCGACAAACAAGTAATTCGACGACAGTCGAAGTTACGTACACGGCTAAGGCCATCGACAGTATTATGGCTAAGGCTAGCATGATCTCCAATGTATAAACGGCTAAGGCCATCTCCAATGTATGAACGGCTAAGGCCATCTCCAATGAATGAACGGCTAAGGCCATCTCCAATGTATGAACGGCTAAGGACATCTCCAATAAATGAACGGCTAAGACCATCTCCAATGTATGAACGGCTAAGGCCATCTCCAATGAATGAACGGCTAAGGCCATCTCCAATGTATGAACGGCTAAGGCCATCTCCAATGTATAAACGACTAAGGACATCTCCAATGTATGAACGGCTAAGACCATCTCCAATGTATGAACGGCTAAGGCCATCTCCAATGTATGAACGGCTAAGGCCATCGACAATATTATGGCTAAGGCCATCGTCGTCAACAAGTCGACCCAGCTCGACCGCGACAAACAAGTAATTCGACGACAGTCGAAGTTACGTACATGGCTAAGGCCATCGACAGTATTATGGCTAAGACCATCATCGTCAACAAGTCGACCCAGCTCGACCACGACAAACAAGTAATTCGACGACAGTCGAAGTTACGTACATGGCTAAGGCCATCGATAGTATTATGGCTAAGGCCATCGTCGTCAACAAGTCGACCCAGCTCGACTGCGACAAACAAGTAATTCGACGACAGTCGAAGGTACGTACATGGCTAAGGCCATCGACAGTATTATGGCTAAGGCCAATTAGACCTAACAGTCGCCAATCCTGTCCGACTACGACGAAAGGCACTCAACTAACAATTGAAGTGATGCCATCATTAGCTAAAGCCACCACTATTTAGCGTCAAAGCCGCATCCTATCGGCGGATAACACAGACAACGTTCAAGAAACACACTGAAAATCCTACAAATGAGCACCCGCTCTGCGGAGACAAGGTACCAAAAATAAAAGATACAAAAGGAAAAGAATGGCAGCAAAAGTACGACTTTCATTATCATTCAAAAAATGCATGTACACCTGACCTTACAAAAGGTCCCATTTACATTCCAAAAATACAACAAAACAAAATATATACAAGTCCTAAGAGGCCTCGCCGCTTCGCCCGTCACCCCCAGCGTGACCGCCATTCTGCTCTTCGTCCCCCGCCTGACCGACATCTTGTTCATCGCCGCCCCCGGGTTGATAAGTTGCAGAAATCCAAGAGCCGGATTCTAGACGGTTGACGTCTTCGGAGTTATAGCCCGCCCGATCTGGGGAATCAGAACTATACCCACAAGTTTCACGGGCGACGCGGGCTATGCGCCGTTGCTCCTGAACCTCCGCCTCAGTGGCTCGACCCGCAGCTAAGAACTCCTCGAATACGACCAATCTGGCCTCGGCGTACACCCACATATCATGCGCCTCACGATGCGCATCCTCATCAGGCCTTGGTGCAGCAGTCCGCTTAAGGACTTCAATCTCAGCCGCCTTGGCATCGAGTTCGGCGGTCAAAGCGGCGACCTTGATCCGCAAATCAGCAGCTTCCGCCGCTACCCCACGGCCAACCTCCAACTCTTCTTCCTTAGACTGGAGAAGAGTCTCCAGCTCAATGTTCCGAGCCAGAGCAGTCATCAGCTGCTCGTCGACCTGCTCCAGCTCGGCCACCCTCCGTTTCAATTGGGCCTCCGACTGTTCGAGCCCCTCACGAAACACCCGAAATTCCGGGTCCTGCTTGAGCAGGTCCGCCAGCGCCCGATGCTTGGTGCGGCACCGTGGGTATTTCTTCACCATCTTGTTGAAAGTGGCTGCCTTCTTGTGCGCCCGCCGCCTCCTCTCCACCTCCAAAATGAGAGTCTATAAAGGAGAAGAAAAAGAGAAAAGACAGGTCAGTACGCATCACAGTTAGCCCTACGGCACACAGAGAAAACTGAAAGCTACCTGCAAGGCCGCGCCAGCGACCCTCCGAGATAGGTCCCCGTCGCTAACACCCTCCAACATTTCACGCTCAGCAGCCGCACATAACAGGGTCATATCCGCTGCAGCCTGCTCGCTGTGTTGCAACAGGTTATACCCTCCTGGGATCATAATTCGGCGGTTAGACCTACCCGCCGTCATCTCCACGTGGGCTGGACCCCTCGTCAACCCATCTGCATCTCCACGGGCGGCCTCAGTATCCGCCCTCGCGACACCATCGCCCACTTCTTCAACATCGGCCGACGAACCGCTCTTCGGAACACGGGCTGGGCTAGCATCGACAACAGCTCTCTTTTGTGGAGCCGACCTCCTAGAACGGATAGCGTCGGCCATAAAAATCGGCCTCGATACTTGACGAGGTTCACTTACCCTTTCGTCTTCAATCGCTATCCCCTTGCCCGTTATCAACCGCCGGCTCTTTCTCTCTGGCGGCTCCTCACCTTCGGAAGTCTCCTCCGTAAGCCGCGGGGACGGCACTGAAGGAATTGCTTCACTTGCAGACGCCGCCATAGGCGCAGCCTCCTGCTGAGGAACCTCTGAAGCGCCATCGCCAAACGAGCCGCAGGGTACGTCTTCGCCATCAGAGTCGGTCTCCGCCCTAGGCGAGGCAACAACGGCCTTCTTCTTCTTGGGGGCGCTCCGACCTGCCAACACGAGTAGGTTAGCTAACAGAATCTAGGGGAGTTTCCAAACCAAGGCCGAAGAATTACCTGTCGGGCCGTACTGTTGAAGAAATGCAGCCCAGGTACGTCATTCCTCTGCAAAAGGTAGTAATCTTTCCACCCATGATTTAATATCATCAATAAACTGGGGTGGAGAAGCCCTCGCTACAAAAAAAGAGAGAAAAGAATGAAATCACGGTGGCCAAATGGTCAAGGTCGCGAACAGTCATGAATCCTGCAAATAAAGGTACTCACGATCTGGGTTCCACCTTTCCGGGAATCCTTCAGGCTTAGACACCAGGTGCTCCGTCCTGATGTAGAAGTACCTACACCAGAAGAGGCGGTTGGCCTTGTCGTCAGCCCTAACTACCAAACCCTTCGTACCACGGCTTTTCAATTGCAACATGGTACCCCTCAGCTAACCAGGGCTGAATAACTTTAAGAGATGGTGAACTGAGACGCCGCACTCAGCCTTAGCCGCCTACGTGGTCAGAATCCTGCACACCTTCAAGGTGTAAGGAGTAAGCTGAGTCGGGCACACATTGTAAAAGCGGCGAAGCTCCTCCGCTAGAGGGAAGATCGGGAGACTATAGCTGATCTAAAACGGGTACTCGTAAAATGTGCAGTACCCAGGCCTGTGCACATTGGCGTAGTCCATCCCAGCCGGAGCCATTTCCACATGGTCCGGAATGTTATGTGCCACTCGAAGGTCGTCTAGATGAGATTGCAGTAAATCGCTACGCTCCCAGGGAAGGGCTGGACTTTTCGTTTGAAAATCCCTTCGAATATGCATGTCCTTTGGGAGGACGTTTTCAACAGAAAGGGGAACGAGGGTCTTTTTTACTTCCTCCCCTTCACCGCCAGAGGAAGGCGGAACCCTAGATGGGTCAGTGTCCTTGGTCTTTTTGCCACCTTGACTACGTTTTACCATGATGATTCTGTTTGGGAAATAACGCACTAACGACGAGAAATATGACTCCAAAAGAAGTGGAGGAATCCCACACGAAATAACGGTTACAGGAAAGAAAGACAAAGGAGTAAATCAGAAAATGCTTTCTGAAGGTTTGAAAGTTGAATCGAATCAAACCTCTCTCCTATTTATAGGGATAAGTTGCGCAGAAATCGAAGAGTCATGATTCAAAACGTGCGCGGGAAACCAAAATGTCGCATCATCCTCTGAACCGCCTCGGGGGCAAATATAATAATGACGCATACAGGCGATGACGTCATTCCAAAAAGAAAGCCACGCGTCAGTGGCTCAACAACATCATACATTCTACCTCATTCATGTTGCCGCCCCTGGTCGAGGTCAAATTCTCCTAAGCTGAGGTTTGCATTTCCGCCCATTGAAGACGTCTACCGAATGCGTCTCCAACGAGCGAAGGGACTAACTGTATAGGGTCAAATTTGACCATCAGCGTCTCTACGCCAATGGGTACGCCCAGTGAGTATACGCCGACTAACGTAAGGGTACGACTTGGACGTGGGGACAAAAACGACATCGTTTAGGACTCGGTGTCTTCACTAGGAAAGCATTACCTATTTTTGTAACTTTTTGATTATTTCGAGGAAGGTCTCTTATTATATAAGGGAGACCTTCACATTGTAAAAAGGGGGGATTCTAAAAGAATACAACGCTCTCATTTTTCTCATACTCTCTCTCTATCGCTATCTCTAACGAATACTTTCTCTTGAGTTCATATTATCACTATTAGATCTACAACAACAACTTCATTTTTCATCTCTAGGTCTATTATATTTGATTACGATTTACCTTTTCTTATTTTTGATTGTTTTTAAGCTTGCAAAGTATATCGATAACTTTTGAGCCAAACAGAAAGCCTCAGTTCTTCATCGGTTTCACTAATTAAGTTATGTCCGCCTTCAAACGAGACTCTTGCTCATTATGACACATAATCAAAAACTTTTAGTTTCTGAACTTCCAATTAACTAATTAAATGATCGCTTAACATCTGGTCCCCGTTGGTCATAAACGTATACATTCTAACCATGGTTAAAATCCAACTTTAGTTAATCAAAGATAAATAAGTGATATTTAAAAGGTGACACAAGAACTTGAAAAGATAAAGACAACGAGGAGCTCCGAAAAAAGTAACCCAATTTTATTTGTCTATGCTGAGATTTGAATCATCATTTCTAATTTTTCTTAGCCCTCATTCCGGTTAAAATCGGTAAGTAGGCTACACAGATGCTTTTATTAACCCAAAGAAAGAGAAAATTTAAATGGAAATCCACTTGTTAATCCATGAAAGACATCGGACACTCTTACCTCAACTTTTTTTTTTTTAAAATTCTCCATGCTCATTCTATAGGCATAGTACTCAACATTGGGAGAGTTCAAAATGTGCAGAAAGAGAACGAAATAAATCCTCTTAGCCTCCACTTCAACAAATTCTTTAATGCTCAAAAGAGACATCCATATTACGCAGTTCAATACTACAGTTAATATGCCACCACTCTATAGGTGCTTTCTTCAGCTATAACTGATGTGAGTTCTAATTCAATATTAAAAACACAATTCATGTAAAACCTGTGGTACAAATCTCATCTATCCACGTACAGATATCAAACATATACGCCCGAAGCAAGTAGCAGGAACAAAGATCCGAAACCCTGCACCAGGTTGGGTTTGGAAGAGAGAGGACGGTCAGTATGAGCAACCATTGAAAAGGAAAGATCAAATCATTTTAGTGGACTTACCAAGAAAACGGACGCTACGGCACCAGATGTAAGCTCCTTTGCAAGACTGCGATTCTTTCTTGAAGAAGTAGCCTCATAGCTGTCAAATATTTAACAGCTAGTTACATGAAAAAGATATAAGACAGAGCTTTTAGGACGGAGATTCAGACTAAAAATGCTTTTAATCTCATAATATAAGCTCGATCAGCAAATTACGAGAATTTCGTAACCCAGTAATTTGGGTATTCATGTATCTAAAAGATGATGAGAATATTCAACATAATCAGAGAGGTCAATTTATTTGATTTCCTGATACCATTTAAGTGCTTCATCCATTCATCAGAATGTTGCTCAACAAATACTACGCAGGGCAGCTTTTCTAGAAATACTCAACTTGCTATGTTGCACAAGGATTTGGAAATATGGATGAGAAGTACCATATACCAGTACAAGGAAAGATGCTTAGGCAAAAAAGCGATCTGAGTATCTAGGGTTTTGAGGAAAACAAAAATTCTGAGGTAAACAGATTTTTGTTAAATGAGGCCACACTCAACTTACAATCAAAAGGAACAACTACTTATCATCTGCTATTTGCTCAAAAGTAATTCAAGAATAAAGATGTTCTTACCCATGTTTTCTCATACCCTGTCTAAATTCTGACGAGGTGCGACAATGCAACATCAAATTGCAGTGACTTATAAAGCGCTATAAACTACAAGTCCTAAAGCAAGCAAAAAAAAAAAAAGAAAGAAGTTTGTGGAAAGTTGATATTCTCTTAGTAGTAAGGATCTATTTTTCAGTTGATAATGATAAAGTTTGGGCCAACTTGATTGTTTCACCAGATACCTAATATGTCTCACCGGCACAGGTATCGGTTAACTCTGTCCACCATAATTGAGGAAGATGGGAAAAAATCACCTAGCTTTTTTTTCTCCGCGGGGTCTGAACCCTGGTCTCCAAGGTTTGTGCCCACTTACTCGACCACTACGCCACACCCTTGGGTGTGTAATAAGTATCAATTTCTATGATAAAAAGAAATTTTTAGTGACAAGATCCAAGAGACAAACATTCTCTAAAAGTAGGGATGGCAAACAGTGCGGGACGGTGTGGCTGCAGGCAAACCCGCATAAACCCGTGAAGACTTCAACCTGCCCCGCCCTGCTTAAATTCTTCCATTATATTTTTTTAATGAATTTGATAGTAAAATATCAGCGTCATAAAATTTCTTTTCATTTTTCTGTTAAGTAGTATTGAATTAGTTTAAAAGTTTTTTATTATCTTATAAAACACATGTTGAAGATGTTCTAAATGATATCATAATGAATTAATTATATTTTATTGATGAATTATGGTATTTGTGAGTGAACCATGATTAGGATAAGCAGCTAATTAAATGTAGATCATGATCTTAGTATACTAGACTATGACAAGAGACATGAACTTACTTTGATAGGCAAATACAATCAGCAAACAAAGGGCTGTACAATTGCTTTGATAAATTTTCTATTATTTTGTTGAGGTTGAAATTGATCACAATAAAGTATGTATTTCTATGCAAAGGAGACAAGAAACAGCACAAGCAATCAAAAAAGCTAATTTTTCTAGATCATTAAGAGAACAATCAGAAATTTTAAGCTAAAAGTTGTTTACTAAAAGCTTATCGCAACTTTTCAGAAAATTTACAGAGATAGAGCCGAGAGACGAAGAGCGAAGGCCGAAGAAATTTAGCAATAGCTTAAAAGTTTTAATTTTTGAAAAAGATTTAAATCCTAACCAACACCCGCAAGTATCTAAACTTGCACCGCCCCATTGCCATCCCTGTCTAAAAGAAATCAGAAAGGGCAAGAAGTTCCAAATGGAAAAAGACAAATGAATTTGTAAATGCTCCCC
>NW_017673354.1:81213-81816 GCF_001879085.1 Nicotiana attenuata
CCCCAAACCCAACACACACACACCCGGAAGATGTTCTAAATGCTATCATAATTTTATTAAGTATATTTTATTTGAATTATGGTATTTGTGAGTGAAGCCACGATTAGGATAAGCAGCTAATTAAATGAAGAGACCATTTAGTTTACTAGACTGTGACAAGAGACATGAACTTGCTTTTATAGGCAAATACAATCAGCAAACAAACAAAGGGCTGTACAATTACTTTGAGAAATTTTCTATTAATTTGTTGATGTTGAAAGTGATCACAATAAAGTATGTATTTCTATGCAAAGGAGACGAGAAATAGTAAAGGCAATCAAAAAAGCTAATTTTTCAAGATCATTATCAGAAATTTTAAGCTAAAAGTTGTTTACTAAAAGCTTATTGCAACTTTTCAGAAAAACTACAGAGATAAAGAGCAGAGGCCGAAGAAAATTAGCAATAGCTTAAAAGTTTTAATTTTTGATAAAAACTCAAATCCTAACCCGCACCCTCATGTATCTAAAGTCTAAACCCGGACCGCCCCATTGCCATCCCCATTCTAAAAGAAATCAAAAAGGGCAAGAAGTTCCATATGGAAGAAGACAAATGAATTTGCAAATG
>NW_017673354.1:81836-139542 GCF_001879085.1 Nicotiana attenuata
CCTACGTCCATCCCACCTCTTAACGTAAAAGTAACTAAAAGGAAACGGAACGAAAGGTAACGTACCTAATAGTAGGAAAGGAACGAAACTAAGAAGTTAAGTTCGAACTAAGACGTNTACCCCCACCCCCCCACCCCCCCCCGCCCGCCCATGTAAACTCTCAAAGGAAAGCAAAAGAGGTCATTTGACAAATACAAGTGATATTTGTGAGCAAAATATAACTAGCCAAGTATCAATGCTCCAAACTCTTAAGTTCAAACTTCGAACAAGCAAAAAGATTCTAGAAAGAAAAATGGAGGACTAGAAGAAGGTATACTTCTTTCACAATATAATTTCTTAAAGATGTTCATGTGATGTAAAATTGGAACGAAGAGATGTTTTTATCAACGGAACAGGGTCAAAACTGGCCTTGTACTATACGAAATTGGATAACTTTGTCCCCCCGTTAAAAGCTGGTCCCAGATTTGCCCCTACCGTGACCAAAATGGCTCAAATTTGCCCTTCTGACTAACAGACCTAATTTTTTTTTTATTAATATTTGTTTACCTAAATAATATGCCACGTGTCCTAACCAAATAATAGTGGACCTGATTTATCCTTACACTATTCGTATGGTTCAATTTTGCACTTATACTTTGTGTATGATTCAATTTTGTCCTTCTTCAACACCTATCTTGAACAAATCACTAGCTCGGGTTATGCATCTTTCATGTTAATTATTTTTCGACACTACGTATATAGTGCTAGTTTCTACGATCTACTGGTTGAGGAAAAATATGTCAAGTATTTTCTTATAAATTGTTTAGAGTATTACAAAATGATCTCCTGATTGCAATAGTTTTTAGATATGTTCCTTGTTTCTTACAATTTATCTTCCCAAAATGTCCAGTTTGTTCCAAACGAATATTATATTTGATACTTGGTTTAATATATTCTTAGCTTTATAGGATCTTTATTTTGCTTACCTCGATTACAATATATGTAACTTTATTTAGTGTGCAAGTATAACCACCAAAATTAAATGTATGAAACAAGCAACATCATCTATGCAGATCATGCGAATAATATTTTTCACCTTGCATTGCATGTATGCTTCATTACAGGTCATTTTAAACTTTTGTTAAAAGTACACCTCACTCGTCTTTTATTTTCTATTTTCTTGTAAAACCTTTAAGTATATTATGTGTGAATGATGGAGGAAGAGGAGTGTAAATTAGGGACACATGGGAGAAGTGTTAGTGGGGACGCGACTGTGATGTGGGACATGACAGCGAACTACATTAGGGAAGCTGCAAGAGAGGTTTTAGGCGTTACGAAGGGATACCCTGGGGGATGTATAGGGGACTGGTGGTGGAATGCAGAGGTCCAAGGTAAAGTTGAAGACAAGAAAGCGGCTTATTACTAGTGGTGAGCACGAACGAGGAGGAAAAGAGGACGAATTGGGAATGATATAAGAAGGCAAAGAAAGAGGCGATGTTAGCGGTTATGGCGGCTAAGACTGCTGCCTTTGGATGGATGTGTGAGGAACTTGGGAGCAAAGGCGGGGACAAGAAGTTGTCCAGGCTAGCCAAAGTGAGGGAGACGAAGGCTCGTGACTTGGCCAAGTGAAGTGCATCAAAGACGGGGACGGCATAGTATTGATGGAAGATGCTCATATTAGACGAAGATGGAAGACATACTTCCACAGACTGTTGTTGGGTGAGTTGGAGCACTCCGAGAGTCGGCGTGATTTTGGTTATTGTAGGCGTATTAAGGTCGAAGAGGTTATGGGAGCGATGCGTAAGATGAGCAGGGGTAGAGCGTTTGGGCCAAACGAGATCCTGGTAGAATTCTGGAAAAAGTGCGGGCCATGCAGACGTGGAGTGGCTTACTGGATTGTTTAATATTATCTTTAAGACGAAGAAGATGCCCGAAGAATGGAGGTGGAGTACGAAGATTCCGTTGTACAAGAACAAGGGTAATATCCAAAACTGCAATAACAATTGGGGTATCAAGCTGCTGAGTCATACTATGAAAGTTTGGGAGAGGATGGTGGAAGTCAGGGTGAGAAGGAGTGTGTCTATTTTCGAAAATCAGTTTGGATTCATGCCGGGGCGATCGACTACGGAAGTCATTCATCTAGTAGGAGATTGGTAGAGCAGTATAGGGAGAGAAAGAAGGACTTACACATGGTGTTTATAGACTTAGAAAAAACGTACGACCGAGGGAGGTTCTGTGGAGATTTTTAGAGGTTAGCGGCGTTCCGGTAGCATACACTAGGATGATCAAGGACATGTATGATGGTGCTAAGACTTGGGTAAGGACAATGGGAGGTGACTCGGATCACTTCCCAGTAGTGATGGGGTTGCACCAGGGATCGGCTCTTAGCCCGTTCCTATTTGCTTTGGCGATGGATGTGCTGACGCGGTACATTCGAGGGGAGGTGCCATGGTGTATGTCATTTGCCGATGACATAGTGCCGATTGATGAGACGAGAGGCGGGGTTAACGCGAGGCTGGAGGTCTGGAGACAAACCCTAGAGTCTAAAGGTTTCAAGTTGAGCAAAACCAAAACGGAATACTTCGAGTGTAAGTTCAGTGACAAGACTCATGAAGCGGACGTGGATGTGAAGCTTGATATCCAAGTCATCCCGAGGAGGGGTAGTTTCAAGTATCTCGGGTCTATAATCCAAAGTAACGGGGAGATTGATGATGAGGTCTCCCACCGTATTGGTGCAGGGTGGATGAAATGGAAGCTTGCATCCGGTGTTATGTGTGATAAGAAGGTGCCACCAAGACTTGTATGTTCCACAGTGTGATGGTTAGACCTACTATGTTGTATGGGGCTAAGTGTTGGCCAGTCAAGAATTTCATGTTCAGAGGATGAAAGTAGCAGATATGAGTATGCTGAGATGGATGTGTGGGCATACCAGGAGAGTTTAGATTAGGAACGAAGTTATTCGGGACAAAGTGGGAGTGGCCCCCGTGGAGGACAAGATGCGGGAGTTGAGGCCGAGACGGTTCGGGCATGTGCAGAGGAGGAGTAAAGATGCTCCTGTTAGGAGGTGAGAGAGGCTGGCCATGGTGGGACTAAGAAGAGGTAGAGGTAGGCCAAAAAAGTACTGGGGATAGGTGATTAGGCAGGACATGGCGCTTCTTCAGCTCACTAAGGACATGACCAAGGATAGAAGGGTGTGGAGATTGAGGATTAGGGTAGAAGGCTAGTAGGTAGTCGAGAGTTCCCCATTCTTTTTTAGTAGTATTAGTAGCACTCTAGTTTTTTTTCCGTATTCTTTGACCTCTAGTATTTGCCTATTGTTTCATTCGCTCCGTGTATCATATTTTCAAGTTTGTTACTATTTGATGCTACTTCTTATTTTACTTGTTGATGTTGTTGTCGTCGTCGTCTTTTTCTCCTTTTCCTTATCGTCCTTTGTCTTCCTCTTCTTTCTTTCTTCCTCCTCTTTCTTCTTTTTCTTCTTCCTTTTTCTCTCTTTTCTGAGTCAAGGGTCTATCGGAAACAGCATCTCTACCTCGCCAGATAGGGGTAAGGTCTGCGTACACACTACCCTCCTCAGACCCCACTTATGAGATTATATTGGGTATGTTGTTGTTGTTGTTGTATGGGAGAAGTGTTAGTGGTGGCGGAGAAGGAGGGAAAATTGAACCATACACATAGTATAAGGGCAAAAATGAAGCATACAAATAGCGTAAGGATATATCTGGTCCATTTGGTGAGGACACGTGGCATATTATTTGGGCAAAAAAATGTTAGTTAAAAATAAAAAATAAAAATAAAAAAAGTTAGGTATATTAGTCAAAGAGGGCAAATTTGAGCCATTTTGGTTACGGTATGGCAAATCTAGGACCAACTTTTAACAAAGGGTAAAGTTGTCCAATTTCATATAGTACAAGGCAGTTTTGACCCTTTTTTCATTTTCTCAATACTTCACTCCAGAAATCAACTTCACAGGGTGATATATGTATTTTAATTTTCATAACATCTAAACTCCATGTCCCTAACAAATTTGTGAATCCGATAACCCAAACACAAACATTTGCAACTTCGGTGCGCATGGATATAAAGGGTCATAATCAATCGTATTGAATACGTGAAGAATAATCTATTTGTGCACAGAAGAGTTAGCACACATAAAATGCGTTTCCCATGAATATAACTATAAGGATCTCATTTAAACATAAAGAAGGAAAAAATATCAGCTGTACGAAATACCTGAAATTCTTCCCTACAACAACGATGTCAATGGAGGAGGATAAGAGAGCCAATGTAAGCTACCTTTGACTAGTCATACCATAGAGTAAGGCAGAATGTTTAACCAAGGATACCGAAACTATTTTCGGTGGTTGATTGGATATAATTGTCGACATTGATGTGCCTGAGATGGCTTAAAAACTAGGTGAAGCATAAGTTGGGTGCTTCGCTTCATTAAGATGGCGTTTTATTGCAGATACCAAAGCACTAAGACATGCGCCTCACCAATGAATGGGCTTTCTTTAACAGAAGATTAATTATTACTTCTTAGCAAGATATGAATGACTTTTTCAGTGATTAAGAATAAGATTTTAGGTTCAAATCCTAGTGGAGGCAAAAACACTAGGTCATTTCTTCCCACATGTCCAAATCTCGAAGGACAGAGTTACCTGGTACTTGCTGCTGGTGGGAGGTAGCAAGTATCCCGTGAAAATAGTCGAGGTGCGCGCAAGCTGGCCCAGACACCATGTTTATTATTAAAAAAAAAAAAAGAAGAAGAAGAAGAAGAAGCAGCTAAAAGCTTAATAAAAGAAAACTAGTTACTAAAAGTTAAAAATGTATCTTTACATCTAAACAAAAACTTAAAGTAGTTCTTGAATTTGTTCGACATAATTTGGACTTGATATATTTAA
This sequence comes from Nicotiana attenuata, assembly GCF_001879085.1. NCBI lineage: Eukaryota > Viridiplantae > Streptophyta > Magnoliopsida > Solanales > Solanaceae > Nicotiana > Nicotiana attenuata. The sequence continues at coordinate 86,720 of NW_017673354.1, forward strand.
CTCAATTCAGTTCAAAAAAAAAATTTACAACTCAAAATGTTTCACTAAGATATAGTTTTCCAATTTTTAAGCAAATTATTATCATTTATCTTTATAGTTAATCTTTTTCTAGTTTCTTCGATATATTTTTACATTTTCTTTCATTAGCACCTTTCCTTCCTAAGCGCACACTTCAATTGCTCTTTGCCATTAAAGTCCCAGTAGATTTTCACACTTTTCTACTAGGTTTGAGAATGTAATAGTAGTAGAGGATGCAAAAGACTTGGACTGGTGCTTAGTGATATCTTGGATAATAAAAAGTAAAAGTGATGTTTACATGTGGGTAGCAGCTAGTGATATTGAAGAATACAGACAATTGCAGTAGAAAATGACTCAAAATAATAAGCGTGCTTTCTCCTACTCAACGTAAAATATTTGGCTTGAGAAAAACTATTGGTGTGAGATGAGTTTAAGTTGAATAACATGAACTGAGGAGTTGTTGTCGTAGAAAAACTAATTTCACTGGCTTCAAAAGATCAGTACCACACAGAGATAAATTATTTTGAGTAGTTCTATGCATAGTCAGCATTATAGCCCCAATCACAGCTACTAATACTACAAGACTAAGAGGGTGTTTGGATTGGCTTATTTTAAGTGCTTATTGGCTTTTAAGCACTTTTTAAATTTGTGTGGTGTTTGGCAATGATTAAAAGTGCTTAAAAGCACTTACTTTTAGGCATAAAAGGTACAAAAATAAGCCAAAAGCCAAGGTATTACAAACTTATGGCTTTTGGCTTTTAGCTTAAAAGCTACTTTTTATAAGCCAATCCAAACACCCTCTAAAGACCAGCAAGACAAAACACCTAGTATAAAAACAAATTGCCCAAGGCTTTCAAATCAGACAAACAGCATATCATCCCATCATAGTATCTCATAGAGGTTGTGTTTCTTTTGGTAGTATAGGAATGCTTTCATTATCTAAGACAAACATCTCCCACTAAATCACCCCAACAATACCACTATCCAATCAGCTTCAAAACTTATTGGATAGTAGACCTATCCCTCTATCCTTCTCCACTTAAATATCATGCTCGGTTGTCAACTAGAATTTCGAACTCGTGACATTCGCCTACCAGACATCTCGCCGACTCGCACTATACTACATTTGCCATGGAACCAAAGTCCTGAGGACTCGCTCAAGTGTAAATATATGCAGCCGACTTAACCATTCTTACTTTTTATTCCTTATTTACTAGGAGGGAACTAATCCCTCAATGTTGTATTTCATTTCAACTATTATCAATTATTATGTAAGTCGTATTTCATTTCTAAGCAAATCAACTTCGGCTCAATAAAGAAACCTTTCTCGTCTATGAAGTTTATAATATAAATCAAACCGTGATAGAACACTTAATTACTCTATTAATCGAAGTAAAATATCACAGCAAACAGACATCAGCTTTCAAGGATAATAAGACGCACCATGTACCATTACAAAAATAAAAAAGGCTAAAGACTAAATTCAGCATTCAGAAAAATTAAATCCGACAATAATTAGTTCGAAATAGAAGTCAGATCAAGCACTCACATGAAAAACGACGCCGTTACCACGAGACCAACTGCAAGCATGAACAACGCTAGGGTTGGATACAACGACTCAGGAACCGGGCTCGAGATCGGTTTTGCTGATTGAGCCTTTCAAAAAAAGAACAAAAGTCACGAGAACATAAATTCGCTGAAAGCTGTAATGCAATTGAAAAAAATGAACCATACCATTTTCGAGCAATGAGATCGTCTGAAGACTTTGGTCGATCGGAATTGTGCAACTCTTTTTAGTAGCGAGAGCGCTGAGGAACAATTCAGTGCTTTGACGACTTGGGAGTATGCAGATAGGTGAATTGAATTTAGGCTGTTTGAGTTGAGAATCTTGAGATTAATTGGCAGTCCAACCTCCTAAAAACTCAAAATTCAGGGAATTAAAGTGGGGTCAGGGTTCTTTTCAGAATATTAACAACTTCAGGGTCTAGAACAAAAACTTAATAAAAGGGTTTTAAGACTCATTTAATACTCTTTCGCTTTACACTCTGTTTGGATCATTGTTACCCATCGTTTTATAATGTGTTGTATTGTATTGTACTGTACTGTATTGTATTGTTTTGATGAATACAACGTTTGGATAGATTGTATCGTTTGCTGTTGTTAAACAATATTTTTATTGTTTGGTTTGACTGTATTGTATTGTACTATACTGGTATATTTACTAAAATACCCCCAATTATTTAAATACGATGCTTCTTAAGAACTACTCATAAAAATAATTTATTTATTTGGCCTTCCGATCTTCCTCACAGGGAATCATCATTCTACCATAGTAACGAAAGCACCAAACTGGTTTCATACAAAAATAAAATTATAGCCCCATCAAAATAGAGAACAACGGACCTTCTGTTCCTGTAGTTTGGAATGGTAGAAGCCTAAGTAAATTATATATGTAATTATAATTAGCAAAAATTTTGCAAAGATTATAGATGAGATAAAAATACATAAAAAAAAAAAGAGATAGAAAACTAACCAAAAAAATAAACAAAAGAAGGACGGAGACAAAGTACATAGTTGGGTGAAGTAAAACATAAATAATAGGGTAAAGGGTAAAATTAAAATATAGAATAATTAGTGTGGGCGTAATTAGAAAGAGAAATATGGAACAATCCCACCACACCGATTTGGTTGTTTCATAAAATGGGGTTTTTCATTGTTCCGGAACAATGAATTTAACAATATAATACAATCAGTTTTATATGAACAATCAAAACAAATATTGTATCTGGGGTAACAATACAATACAATACGATGGGTAACAACCATCCAAACAATACGTTAGTCAAACTTCAAATTTCTCTCTCTCAGCTCTCGCTCTCCACTCTCTCCAATTCCTCGAAGGATTTCAGCCTACGAACGTCGTTGTTTTTTAAGGTATTTGAGCATAAATTTGTGTTCTCCATTATTGCATTGCCTTTTGAAGGTCACATTTTGTGGGTGTATACAGTCAAAATCGGGCTTGTCTAATTTTATATGGCTGATCGAAACCGGGGTGGCAGACCAAGGCTCGGCCCCGCGTTGTGTCGAACCATGGCAGGGAGATGGATTGTTAAGCTCATTAATCAATGACCGATCAAGATCGAGACCGAAGTGGTGTGGAGATCGAGGCGAGATTGAAGGAAGCCTGCTAAGTCGAATAACAGAAACCCGAGATATCCGTAATCGGGCAAGGATCGTGGCGAAAATCTCGGCACGTATCAAGTCAAGACCGGTTATTTAGTCAACCAAGGGATTTTCTTCTGTATTTAGAATTATACCATAAGTAGAATTCCTCTACTACATAAAAGAGCGTTCTAATCATTTTGTAGGCATCATACTCACGCATAACAAAACAATTCATTATATTTTTCTCTCTTACATTTTTCATTAGCATATTCAGTTGGTTCGAGGGCGATCTAGCTCGAGGGCCATAATCTCTCATTATATTGGTTTGCTTTATTTTACAGTTAATTATAACATTAATTCTTTCTCATATCTCTCAGTTTGTGCCAAATGAAATTACATATCCTTAAAACCACTTATAAATTTAATTGTTATCCAATTTTAAGGGTAAACAGTTTGGCGCCCACCGTGGGGCTAAGGATAATAGTGATTGCCTAGTACAATTTTCGAAACACACACTATTTTACGCTTGTTCTTTGATGTGTCTTTGATTCCAGGATCAACATGTCAAACTCTTAAGCACCACCCATACACAGAAAATGGCCTTGGTCTCCATGGCGAGAACGACAACATAGCCACCCCAGGAAATGGAGTAGCTCCAGTCAACCTCGATGGAGCCCCGTCCATGGACCCAGTCGACATCAGTTCCCATATTGCCATTAATGGGAATTTGGCGGTTGATCCTGAAAGTAGCATCCGCAGAGATGTTCGACCAACCAATCAGAATGCACAGGGCGGTGAAGAAGGCCGGATCACCCTTCGAGTGATATTCGAAATATTGCAGACTCAACAAGCTGCAATAGCACAACTCCAAAATCAGAACCGTGCACCAAGCAGGATCGAGCTCGAACCATCACAGGATATTGTTCATAGGGACAAGTCGGTGCCAAAGAGATCGAATGGAGGAGAATCAGAGACCAATCCTGCTATCATAAAGATGCTTGAAGTCTCTGGATAATCGCCTCGCCTCAAGGGTAGTAGGGCTGAGTCAAAGTACCTGGATCTGCACACGAAAAACATGTGCAGGAAAGGGCATGAATACACCATAGTGGTACCCAGTAAGTGCCAAGCCTAACCTCGGTCGAGTAGTGACGAGGAAAGTCAGGGCCCTGCCGGTAATATACAATAATATATAAGGAAAAGAAGCAGTATTTAAGTAACACAGGGTAATAAGAGTAGCAACAACTACAACAGAGACAAATAATCACAAAAGGAATACGGCTCAACACAGAGATAACAACTGGGGATCTCCCAGGATACCGTCCTATAGTCCCCAAATATAAATATCCAGTGGATCTCCCGGGTATCATCCCGTAGTCCGAGTCATAATTCGCAGGGGATCTCCCAGAATACCACATCCGTAGTCCCAAATGTAAATACTCAGTACTGGGGGAATCTACTAGGTGCAGTCCCGTAGTTCCAATGTAAATGTGTAGGGGGATCTCCCGGAATACCACATCCGTAGTCCCAAATAAACAGGCAAGGGGGATCTCCCGGGATATCGCTCGTAGTCCCAAAGCAAACACACAGCAGCAACACGAAGAATATTCAACTCAATCAAATTTCATACCAAGGTAAAACAGGTATTTCTAGCCTAGCATGTTGCACAGAATTCAAATAAGGCAGTTTGAGCAAGTAAAGCACTTAAATCACTTAGACATGCTTCCCTAAGCTAACAGTAGGCTTAAATTGCAATTAGTAAAAACAAGGAAGAAAATGCAGTTATAATTACTTAATAAAAACAGGATTTTCAACAGTTAGCACATGTACGCACTCGTCACCTCACATACAAGGCATTTCATATATCACAGTACCAATTCCTAAGGGAAGTTCCCCCACACAAGGTTAGGCAAGCCACTTACCTCGAACCAACTCAATCAACTCAATACCACGTTCTTGCTACGAGTATCCGACTCCAAATGTCCCAAATCTATTCAAAGTAATTGTATAATGTAAATATAACTTCAAGTAACTGATTCAACTAATTAATTCGAAGCTAATACGCAGAATTAGGAAAATCGCCCAAAAAGCCCCCGAGCCCACGTCTCGAAATTGGGTAAAATTTACAAATCCGGAATCCTCACACTCTCACGAGTTCATATATACAAAAATTACTCCAATCCGACATCAAAATCTTGATCAAAACTCCAAAATTAGGCCTAAGAACTTTTCAAATTTTTTTCTCCAAATTTTCACCCTAAATTCGAATTTAAAGGATGAATTTAAGCATAGATTCGTGGAAATTAATCAAAACCGAGTAAGAATTACTTACCTAAAACACCCAGGTGAAATTCTCTCCTAAAATCGCCAATCCCAAGCTCCCAAATCAATTTCTAAGGTTTTGAGACTTAACCCTCGATTCTGCCCCTTTTCCTGACCAGTGGAACCGCACCTGCGTCTTTGGGACTGCACCTGCGGTCCCGCTTCTGCGGAGACCATGTCGCACCTGCGACTTTTCATTAAACCAAAAATTCCGCACCTGCGACCCCCTTTCCATAGATGTGGTGCCGCTTCTGCGGTGAATGGGCTGCATCTGCGACCTAAGTACAAAATGCCTCAGACCGCACCTGCAGTCCTCCTACCGCTTCTGCGGTGCCGCACCTGTGGTCCAATACAATCAGGTGCGGTTATGACAGGTTCAGCCAACTTCATTTTCCTCCTAAGTCCAATTCAATTTCCGTTAAGCACCCAAAACTCACCCGAGGCCCCCGGGACCTCAACCGAACCTGCCAACCAATCCTAAAACATCATACGAATTTATTCCAACCCTCGAATCACATCAAACAACACTAAAACCACAAATCACTCTCCAATCCAAGCCTAAGGATTTCCAAAACTTCAAATTTCCGCTTTCGATGAAAAAGCCTATCAAACCTCGTCCAAATTACCTGAAATTTTGCACACACGTCCCAAATGACACAACGGACCTACTCCAACTTCCGAAATTCCATCCGGCCCCAATATCAAAATCACTATTGAACCGGAAACTTCAAGAATTCAACTTTCGGCATTTCAAGCCTAATTAAGCTACGGACCTCCAAAACACAATCCGAACACGCCCCTAAGCCCGAAATCACCCAACGGAGCTAACAGAACCAACGGAATTCCATTCCGAGACCGTCTTCACACCTCTCCGACTACAGTCCAAAATCTAAGGCTAAAACTCTCATTTAGGGACTAAGTGTCACAAAACACTCCGAAATACAAAACGAATCCTCCCGGCAACTCACAATAGCAGAAATAAGCACGGGGAAAGCAGTTAATAGGGAATCGGGGCGTTGATTCTTAAAATGACCGGCCAGGTCATTACATCAATGATCGAAGAAGGCCACACCGTAATAAACTCCACGAGTTTGACTGAGGATTGGAGAAAAAACTATATAGAGTACTTAAAGAATGGGAAGCTCCCATCGAATCCAAAGGAGTCGAGAGCTCTGCGTACAAAGGTAGTACGGTTCACTTTGTCCGAAGATGGAACACTGTTTAGAAGAATGTTCAATGGACCGTTGGCAATATGTTTGGGATCGGGAGATACCGACTACGTCCTGCGGGAAGTTCACGAAGGTACTTGTGGAAATCATTTCAGTACCGAATCGTTAGTCCACAAGTAATCAGAGCGGGGTACTACTAGACCGATATGGAGAAGGACGCAAAGGAATTCGTTCGAAAATGCGACAAATGCCAAAGGTATGCGCCAATGATTCACCATCCCGGAGAGCAACTCCATTCTGTCTTGTACCCGTGGCCATTCACGAAATGGGGAATGGATATTGTCAGCCCTCTTCCATCGGCCCCAGGTAAAACTCAGTTTATTTTATTATGACTGATTCTTTTTCTAGGTGGGTTGAAGAGCAGGCTTTCGAGAAAGTTAGAGAAAAAGAAGTCATAGACTTCATTTGGGATCACATCATATATCGATTCGGGATGCCCTTCAAGACCGTATGTGATAATGGAAAGCAATTCATCGGCAAAAAAGTGACAAAATTTATCGAGGATTGCAAGATCAAAAAAGTCCTATCGACGCCTTATCATCCCAGCGGGAACGAACAAGCCAAATCGACCAACAAAACCATCATTCAGAACCTTATGAAGAGATTGACCCACGCCAAAGGGAAGTGGAGAGAGATATTGCCCGAGGTTCTATGGGCATACCGCACAACATCGAAATCCAGCACCAGAGCAACACCGTTCTCGTTAGTTTACGGCGCCGAAGCCCTAATCCTGGTCGAAGACGGAGAACCCAGCATCAGATTTTGATATGCAACAGAGGAGTCAAATAACAACGTCATGAATGCGAGCGTAGAATTGTTGGACGAAAGACGCGAAGCCGCCCTCGTCCGATTGGCCGCTCAAAAATAGCGGATCGAAAGGTACTACAATCGAAAAGCCAATCTTTGACACTTTGACGTTGGGGAGTTGGTGCTAAGAAAGGTCACTCTCAACACTCGAAATCCGAATAAAGGGAAACTAGGTCCGAACCGGGAACGATCGTACCAGGTTCTCAAAATCATTGAAAAAGGATCCTACAAGCTCGGCACGATGAACGGCGAACAACTACCGAGCAATTGGAACGTGTCACACCTAAAATGATACTACTGCTAAGGTACGACCCCTTCTATTTTCATTTATTGTTTAAACTAACTCTTGCAGGTGTTTGATCAGAAACAGCGATGGACTCTCCGACACGAAGTCTTTAGGTCAGAAAGCACGCGTTGCGCTCTTTTTCCCTTAGACCAATTTTGTCGCAAATGGGTTTTTCGGCGAGGTTTTTAATGGGGCAACCATTGATCGTGCTAACTCAGAACAATTCAACAATATCCGAGGCTTCTTTACAATCAACCTCGAATACTTGGGGCATTACCCTCAAATTTCAACTTTGTTGCGAGTAAATTACTTCATGGCATCAGGATCTCGATAGGAAAATTTTTTAAGGGCCAAACGGTCAAACGAACTGTGCCCGCGTAGTGCTTGAGCCCTAGCATAGAACATGTACGCATGTATAATCAGTTATAAAGAGAAGTATTTTTCCTTGCCGATATCTCATGCCTTAGAAAATTTTTTCTACTTTACAATTTCGTACTCTTGATCTATTATGTAAATAGGCTTAAGGGCCGATCATAAACAGATTCGGATAATTACCCCCACGCTCGGAGACAACCATCCAAAAAATAAACGAGATCGAATTATTAAAACTTCTAGATCATAAGACCTTTCAGGCAACCCTCGATTTTCATAGGCCACGGCCACCCCACTCGGGGACTGACACTTCGAGCAAGCTCGAAGTATAACGGGAAAATAATCCCAAGGGGCTAATCCCAAACTAAAGAGGCTACAGCAAAATTAACATGGTTCAAAGACGTCCGAATTCCGTAACAAAACATGCCTTCAAATTCTTTTATAAACCGGTTAAAAGGGCTACCCCCAACAAAACCATAAAAGGCTTCGATAATACCAAGCCTCGAGAACTCTGATGAGTACAAAATTGTTCGAACTCACGAACAATTCCTTATTTCATGCTAAGGCATTACAAGTTTTGCAAATACAAATGATAAAAAAACTTTTCGAGCCGAAAAGGGAGAAAGCCATAAACAATTTTTTTACAAAGGCCATGTCAGCCTAATACAAAAGCCTAAGGGCTGTTTGTACTTTGAGTTCGACCATCCTCGCTCAAATAAAAACCTAAGGGTTACCTTACTTCTAGTTCGAGCAAACACTCACTCAATCGTAAAGGCTATACTAGTTCGGTTTCAATCAGATTATCTAAACCTTGAACCTTAGAATACAATTTTATAATTTTATAAGGCAGAAAGGAATGAATTTTTATTTATATATCAAAAATAATTTACAAGGGAAGCATGGCCCTATCAGAACTCTCTACAAAAAGCCGAACGGCCTTAAAAGAAACACGAAGAAAAAATACAAATTCTAAGGGCCTAGTCTTCTCCGGGAGAAGCATCCTCACTCTCGGGGCCTTTCCCACTTTCAGACCCGCTCATGCACCCAGAACGTCATCGTCGGGAAAGGCCAACACTTTGGCTTCAGCTTCAAGCTCTTTGACACTCTCGATCTCAGCTGTAAGATCGAAACCACCAGCGTAGATCTCCTCGAGAGTCTCCCTTCGAGACTGCATTTAGCATGCTCGGAGCCTAGTTTGCTCGAACCTGAGCAGCTTCGGCAACCTCCGTTGCTCGAGCCAGAGCAGCTTTAGTGTCGGTCCAGTAGACGACCACCATTGCATCAGCATCAGCCTTGGCCGTTCCGATTTCTAATTTGGCCGTTGCAAGTTCTGTGGCCAACTTCCCTCGATCGGAAGTTGCTAAACCGAACCGAGACTGGAAATCCTCAATTTTCTTAGCTTGTACCAAGGAATTCTCTTTCAAGGTTCAAAGTTGGTTCTCAGCCGAGGCCAGTTGAGCTCGTGCAGCTTCCCTTTCTGAGGCCAGGCAGTCCATTTTCTCCTTCTATCCTTCGGCCTCAGTTTTTAGTGCATCCGCTTCTTCACGAAGTTGCCTGATCATGTCAAGCTTTTGTTGGACCTGCGGGTTCGAACCATTAGCTACCGAGCCTGAATTGCCATCACTAACTTCAGATATTCTTCTTACCAGCTCATCAGTTCGGTGTATTCTTTCTGAGCCGTTTCTAGCAACACGGAGGCCTCTAGCTTCCCCTTCTCTTTGCTCACTAAGAAGTTTGAAGGTATCCTTTTCCTCAGTCAACCCTCGGATCTCGGCCTCATAACGGCTCAGTTCCCCTCAGAATCGGGGGAAAGCCTCGTGATGAAGCACTGAAGCCTGCAAACATAAAAGGGAAAGTTATACAAAGGGAGAAAAATATAAGTATGAAAATTGACATAGAAATCAAGGATTACCCGGTTTAGAGCCTGTTAGGCTTCGCGCACAGGCCACCAGCCTAGAATCATCTTCATTATCTTCTTCTTCTTCGTCTTCTTCCCTTAATCTGTGGACTGACTCCATAGCCAGTAGGATTATGTTCCCCTTGGATTCACGAATTGTTCTCTTCTTGGGTTTTTGACCCTCGGAGTTCGAGGCCCCTTTCCTTTTATTCTCCTTCGCCGGTTTCGAGATAGGTGGTAAAACTTTTTCATCACCAGACAGGGGTCTTGGTACACCCCATGTTTTCGTACGTGAAAGTATTCCATGAGTAAATTGATGAAAGCTCAGAAATGAGATGTTACATCCCGCATTTCCGTACGTTAAAGTTTCATCGTAAGTTAATCGACGTAAGCTCGGGAATGAATAATTTTTGAGGTTATAAGTATTATGTTATTCCAAATAAGAGATAAATAAATTTGTGAAGGTGAGAGGGTAAGTGAATGGAAGAAAATGAGTTTCGTCGAAGTTTAACATTTTGGGATAAAATATGGTCCGAGCTATAATACTGGTATTTATGGACTAGTATCGTACAATGTACCACATGACCATGATAGTAAGGTGTATAAGGTATGTTAAAAGTGAGTAGTATTTTAAGTAATTTGAAATAATTTTAATTATGTGGATTATTGGTTAATTATTGGATTAGTGGGAGATTAATAAGTTAATTGAGGAAAGGGGTGAATTATTTTGGATAAACTTGATAAATTTAACCCCCCAACGTGGCTGCCCAAAGAAGCCTTGATAATGAGTCTTAAATCACAAGACAAGGTGGCACATTTTGGAGGAGCTCTTGGCTTAGTCATCTTATAAAAGTGGGCCTACACCACCAAGACATAAGAGCTTCTCTAATTCATAAGTGGAGAAATATACATCTAAGTAATGGGTGAAGCTTCAGCAAACTCTTTCAAAATAATAGCAACGTGATTTGCTATAAAAATTCATAAAAGACTTAGCAACGTGAGAATTTGCGATTCTTAGGGAGTACGGTGTAATTTTTCTCAAGAATATCATACGGGATTTTCCCTACTTCGATCCGCCATTACGTGATCTGTCGCAAAAGATATGTGTTGGAAGGATTGTCAAGAGAATCAGCTTAGGTATGTTAAGGCTATTCCTTCTTTCCTTTTGGCATGATCCATACGATACAACGAAACTAGCAAATGCACAACTTCTATAAATGACTCTATTCATAGAAATACTAGAGATGCCTATGTTCTTGATTCCCCATGTGTCCTATTATTCTATTATCTGTTCATGGGTCTCAGAAAATACGTAAGTTGATAAAGTTTATTTCATGATATTAGTCAAAGGCATAATGGTCTTATGATATTCCGAGAGATTTTATTGACATGCTTCTCATGCATTGCATTCATTTACATTGACCCATGACCAGATGGCGTTATATACGCGTATATATGTATATTATATGTATATGGGATATGGGAAAAGGTTACAGCGTCATATATGCACCACCACCTAATCAGCTGGTATACCTTGATGATTTTGCCCACAGTGGCCGAGATAATATGATGGGATACCCTCAGAGGCTTGGTGATGTTATGTACGCATATACCTATGCATGGTATGGCATTTATACGCATATGCATGGCATTATAAATATCAATGATTCAGAGAGTTATCCAGATTTACATGTTGAGTCTTTTACTCCATGTTTCTCTCATGTCTATTGTTTAATGATTTTCATTCCTTACATACTCGGTACATTATTTGTACTGACATCCCTTTTGCCTGGGGACGTTGCATTTCATGCCCACAGGTCCCGATAGACAGGTTGACAGTCCTCCAAGTAGGTTATCAGCTCAGCGGAAGATGTTGGTGCGCTCCATTTGCTCCGGAGTTGCTTATTTGGTCAGTTTGATTTAGACATATATTGATTGGTATGTCGGGGCCCTGTCCCGGCCTTATGACGTTTATGTACTCTTAGAGGCCTGTAGACATATGTGATGTATATGAAAGATTATATGGCCTTGTCGGCCTATGTTCAGTGTACGAGTGATTATTTTGGCCTTATAGACCCGTATGTCATATGTATAAGCTGGTATATCAGGTTGGGTCATTTTATGTCGAGTGTTCCCTCATGTTTTATTCTTGTTACCTCATACGAACCTTCTGGCCCATTTACCCATGTTCATGTAATAAGAAAGATATATTACGTTTGTACTCGATTGAGTAAGGCACCGGGTGCCCGTCGCAGCCCATCGGTTTGGGTCATGACAGGTCTCATAGTCGCATCCTTTCCGAGACCTGCAAGAGGATAAAGTAAGTAAACTTATGTTTGAAAAGATGTTTGGACGATAGACAAATCGGTAAATCAGGAAGAAGGCTTACCATAATTATAAGCCTCCCAACGACCCTTTGACAAATCGCGCCACGCGCACTTGGCATGTGTTGACGTCGAAACCAGGCTCCTAACCCAGTTTTCGAGGTGGGGAACGGCACCTGGCATCCAAGCAATGACTGTATCAAGAAAAATACTGATAAGAGAGGATGAATAGTAAAAACTACAAACATAAATTAAAGATGGTACTATGCTTACATTTCATATTCCATTCCCCAGTGAATGTCATGCTTTCAACGGGGATTAGGTCCGTGGTCTTCACTTGAATGAACCGGCCTATCCAGCCCAGGTCTTTGTCTTCGTCTATACTCGAGATATGCGCCTTGGTGGCCGGCGTTGGAGCTTTATCAGCCCACCTCGATAGAGTCGAGGATTATACAACCTTATGATGGTCAAGGGTGAAGGGGAGCCCGTCGATTTTACTCATGAAGAAACGATGCAGTATCACGATCCTCTAGAAAGAGGAGTGAATTTGGCCGAGGGTTACCTGGTATTTCTTCCAAAAGTCTACGATGACCGAATCGAGGGGACCCAACATGAAAGGGTAAGTGTAAACACTCAAGAACCCTTTCACGTAGGTAGTAATCGCTTCTTCTGATGTCGGTATCATAACCTCTTTGTTTCCCCAGTTGCAATCTTTCTTCACCTGGTCAAGGAGACTTTCGGGTATTGAGCATATGTATCTCAATACCGGCTCACATCGACCAGGAAGCAATGAGGTTTTCTCGACTTAAAGTCGGAATCAATGACACACCCCCCGGGAATAAGCTCTTCAAGGCGTGGCTCCACCACTGGTTTCTCCCCGGTCGGCCGAGACGAGGAAGCGATTTCTTTCTGCGGAACAGTTTTAGATGTTTTGGCCATTTGTTTTTGTAAGTAAGGAAGAATAGAGATTGGAATATTTGGTGTTTTGGGAAGATAAGCAAAGAAACTTAAAGAGCTGAAGATTGGAAGCTCTGAAGAAGGCAAAGAACTATGAAGATTAGAATGAAAGAGATTGAAAGTAAAGTTTGGGCAAAAGAAGGAAAATACATTTATAGGTTGAAGACGATAGTTCAGAACCGGTAGTGGCCGACAACAACTGACAGGCATTTAATGCCTCGACATCTGAACCGACGAGACATTTCAGTGCCCACTTATCACTGACGTCATGGTCGGGCTCGTCGCTTACATCATGGTAAACCGAGTGAAGACTCAATTCATTTCTTATCATTACACTCCAAAAATGAGGGGACTATCTATACAGTCAAAGTCGGGCTTGCCTAATTTTGTATGGCTGATCGAAACCGGGGTGCCAGACAAAGGCTTGACCCCATGTTGTATCGAACCATGGCAGGGAGATGGATTGTTAAGCTCATGAATCAATGACAGATCAAGATCGAGACCAGCCATGATCGAGACCTAATCGGGATGGAGATCGAGGGAGATGAAGGAAGCCTGCTAAGTCGAATAACAGAAAGCCGAGATATCCGTGACCGAGCAAGGATCGTGGCGGAAATCTCGGCACGTATCAAGTCAAGACCGGTTATTTAGTCAATCATGGGATTTTCTTCTGTATTTAGAATTGTACCATAAGTAGAATTCCTCTACTATATAAAGGGGGTTCTAATCATTTTGTAGGCATCATATTCACGCATAACAATGCAATTCATTACATTTTTCTCTCTTAAGCTCTGTTGTTCAGTTTATACTTTTTATTAGCATATTTAGTTGGTTCGAGGACGATCTAGCTCGAGGGCCATAACCTCTCATTATATTGATTTGCTTTATTTTACAGTTAATTTATAACATTAATTCTCACATATCTCAATTTGTGCCAAGTGAAATCACATATCCTTAAAACCACTTATAAATTTAATTATTATCCAATTTTAAGGGTAAACAGTGGGATAATCAATCACTAACCTGGAGGTTAAAGTTCCAATCTTGAGGAACCCTAATGTGATAAAGTTTCAACTTTTGCCAATTATTTTTAGGGTAATAAAGCTATTATTTGTCCCCTAGTTGTGTTATTGAAAAGATTTTGGTTGATTATGTTTGTTGTATTGTTGTCTAGTAGAACATTAATATTATTTTTTTTACGCTTTCTCTAGTTTATTTGAAACTTTCAACGATGGTGTTTTCTTTTCCACAATGCAAATCTTTGAACGAATTTTTGAGTTTAGGTTGTGGTTGCAGTTGTCATGATGCCTCGACTCAATAGATATACTATAGACCTGTTGTAATTAATTCTCTAATTGTTGTCTCTTAATGTAATACTATACAATAAGATTATTTATACTAGGCCGGAAAAGGCATCAAGCAACCCTACTCAGAAAAGAAAATACCTCATTTTAATGAAATATAAATCATATGGGAACTGTCACACCTCTTTTTTTACACACACCTCGAGAGGGGGTATATAGAAAATTTTTCCAATTAAAATGACATTATTCGAAATGGAATTATTTATCAATCAAAGTCGTCACTTGGAATATTTTAATTGGTGTCCCAAGTCACCGGTTAATTTTTAATCCCAAATTGAGGAAATTTCGACTTTCCTTTTGAAGTCCGAACTAGAAATTTTAGATAAGGAATTCTGTTAACCCGGGAGAAGGTGTTAGGCACTCCCGGGTTCCGTGGTTCTAGCACGGTCGCTTAGTGATTATTACTTGGCTTAGTTATTTAACTACTTATTTTTAAAATCTATGTGCAATTATCTTTTTACCGCTTTTAAAATCACTTGATTATTCGTAATTAAAGAATCGAGTTACGCGTACGTATACTCTTTTTTTTTTGGCACGTCAAAATCTTTTCTTTTGGCATGTCAAAATCATGTCACGCGAACGTGTCCACGATTAATAACACTTTGTTTATTTATTAAAAAAAAATTGGTTGAAGTTGCGCGAACGCATACCTCGAATCTTTTAAGAATTTTAATTTACAATTATATTAGCGAACGTATATATAATCGCAATACTAATCTAAATCGGGCCTAAAGCAAACTACGAAAGTTCGAAGCTTGCATGCATTGGAGGTATTCAGTAGTCAATCAATTACTTAGGAAATATTCAGTAGTCAGATTTACGATTTTATTTGTGCTTTAGCAAATATATTTGGAAACAAGACATAAGAGGAAGTTTCAGGCAGAACATATTTAATATAATACTGATATCATGAGTAGAATTTTCCTCCTCCTTTTCTGTCAACTTAATAATTGTCAATAACAATCTAAAATGTTACACAATATAATAAAATGCAAAAAGGATAAAGTTGGGACCCTGGAATCAGCGTTTTTAGGATCAGCTTTAGGCTGGACAGATTGTTTGAGGGATTGAACGTATTTTTGGACATTAAGACCAAAGGTCTTGTCTTCGATTATCTTCTGCTTCTTTGCTAGATCTTTAATCAGCTTTCCCAATATTTAAAGAACAATCCAAACAAGCTTACACAGCAATGGCTAAAATCAGCAGCAAAAATGGTGACAAGAATTGGACCAGGGCGCGACTCACGACCAGAATCTTGACGAAGAATCCGAACCCGATTTCGGCTGGACATCCTCGAACTCCACTCTCATCACATAATAAAATTTAATTTGCGAGAAAGCAGCAAAGGAGACGACGGAGATGAAATCAGTGTTGAGATATGAGAAAATGGGGAAAATTATCTAAGGAAAAGGGAGAGAAAATCAGGGGCGGTTGGTCGTCTCTTTCTCTGAAGAAAAGAGCTATGGGGGCGCCGTTTCTAGAATTTTGGGGGTCTGATCATATTGTCTAGGTCCGTTTTTGTGTCTATCACTATTTAGGCATTAGATACTATTATATAGGGGTAGGGATTGAATTAGGAGTATGAGCCTAGAAATTATGGGCTTAAGAATTATGTGCTAGGTTTAAAATTAGGCCTAAAAATGGGTTGCTCGAGCCAAGTTTGATTCTTTCTCCGCGAACGGGACTAAAATACGACCTTATTTATTAATTAGTCCTACTTAAATAAAATAACTGTTAAAATAAGACTGACCATTAAAACAACACTATTTTTGGCATTTTTCAAGATTAAAAATAACTACAAAACATTAATGAAATTATTTTTTTGTAATTTTTGTTTTCGTGAAATAAAATAAAGTAAAAGAGTCAAAATTAATTAAAATAGCTATATTGGGCCTAAATTAAATATTTATATGCTAAAATATAAAGATCTTGGGGAGGGCCAAAAATTACATGTCTACAGGAACCCATCTAATAAAGATAGGAAGCGACTAAAAGTTGTGGAATATGAAAATCTACCAACGACAATTGAATCCCAAAGTCCAGTTGAAGAAAATTCTAAAAGAGATGATACTGCGAGCCAAATTGATGCTTATAATGAGGACGGAGATGAAGTTATTGAAGTAGATAAAGCTCCTCAAGAAGAGAAGGAAGGTGGTGAGGGGAGGCAATGATGAATGTCGTGATGATGAAGGTTGTTTGCTCAAAAGTTATCGTGTACTTTATGAGTGCAAAACAATACAAATAAGTTACGGGAAAATCATAGCAAATCGTAATAATCCATTGGACCAAGCGAAGAACATGAAAATAAGTACTCAAGGTTAGGAGAAGAAATCTTAACAGCTTTTATTGATAATATTTGTTTGGTCTGCCTCTCCATGAAGAGGTTCAGAGCCATACAATGGTGTTTTTTCTTCCCATAAGATGGGTATGTTTTTCTCTTCTCTCTCTCTTTTGTCAATAGTGGTCAAGAAGCAGCCCCGTTTCTAGGGCTTCCACTCTTAGTATTTATAGGTGTGAGCTTCGTGAGCTGGCAATAGATGGCCGTGGCTACGCTGAGGTTCCATCCCCATGGGGGAATGAATGGGCCGTGCCCTCGTAGATTAAATCGGGCAAGAGTCGAATCCTCTTATGAATAAGTGGCCATACCACTTATTAATTATGGATTAGCTCAAGACGAGATTAACTCCGTTAATTACCGTGAGATCGGATTCCGACCCATACAGTTAGTCCCTCCGCTTATTGAGGTCGTGTTTTGGCCGAGCTCGATGAGCGGACTTCATCTATTGTGATTTGAAAAAACTCGAATAAGGGGGTCGACTTATTGATGGCGGCGGCCTTAGCCGTTTACACGTTGGAGATGGCCGTAGCCTTTCATATATTGGAGAGCCTTTCATACATTAGAGGTGGCCGTAGCCTTTCATATATCGGGGATGGCCGTAGCCTTTCATATATTGGAGAGCCTTTCATACATTAGAGATGGCCGTAGCCTTTCATATAATGGCGATGGCCGTGGGGAATGAGTATGCGCCGGGTACGTATTTGGTCACGTCCAGAATTTTGAAGGCGTACGGCGCATTCTTTCACTGTTCGCAGGCCGTTGCGACTATTCTGACGGCGGGACGTTGGCGGATGGCTGAGATGCCGCTTCGCGGAGCTTGTCATAATGACGCATGCTTCGGCAGAACCGAACCGTTTTACGGTTGGTCGTGCAGTTAATGATGGCTATTGGGTTTCGCGAAAGCCATTTATGTTGCCTATAAATGTGGGTTGAGGCATTCATTTCTCATATCTTCATTGTTCATCTGAGAGAGATTCTGAGAAAACTTTTTCATTCTGCTAATTCATCTTCTCCTTTCTTTCCTTTGATTGTGATAACCTTTGNCCTCTCCATGAAGAGGTTCAGAGCCTTACAATGGTGTTTTCTCTTCCCCTAAGATGGGTATATTTTTCTCTTCTCTCTCTCTTTTGTGAATAGTGATGAAGAAGCAGCCCCCTTTCTAGGGCTTCCACTCTTAGTATTTATCGATGTGAGCTTCGTGAGCTGGCAATAAATGGTCGTGGCCACGCTGAGGTTCCGTCCCCATGGGGGAATGACTGGGCCGTGCCCTCGTAGATTAAATCGGACAAGAGTCTAATCCTGTTATGAATAAGTGGCCATAACCCTTATTAATTATGGATTAGCTCAAGACGAGATTAACTCCGTTAATTACCGTGAGATCGGATTCTGACCCATATAGTTAGTCCCTCCGCTTATTGAGGTCGTGTTTCGGCCGAGCTCGATGAGCGGACTTCATCGATTGTGATTTTGAAAAAAACTCGAATAAGGGGGTCGACTTATTGACGGCGGTGGCCTTAGCCGTTTACACGTTGGAGATGGCCGAAGCCTTTCATATATTGGAGAGCCTTTCATACATTAGAGATGGCCGTAGCCTTTCATATAATGGCGATGGTCGTAGTCTTTCATATGTTGGAGAGCCTTTCATACATTAGAGATGGCCGTAGCCTTTCATATAAAGGGCATGGCCGTGGCCTTTCATATATTGGAGATGGCCGTGGAGAATGAGTATGCGCCGGGTACGTATTTGGTCACGTCCAGAATTTTGAAGGCGTACGGCGCATTCTTTCAGCATTCGCAGGCCGTTGCGATTATTCTGACGGCGGGACGTTGGCGGATGGCTGAGAAGCCGCTTCGCGGAGCTTGTCATAATGACGCATGCTTCGGCAGAACCGAACCGTTTTACGGTCGGTCGTGCAGTTAATGATGGCTATTGGGTTTCGAGAAAGCCATTTATGTTGCCTATAAAGGTGGGTTGAGGCATTCATTTCTCATATCTTCATAGTTCATCTAAGAGAGATTCTGAGGAAACTTTTTCATTTTGCTAATTCATCTTGTCCTTTCTTTCCTTTGATTGTGATAACCTTTGTCTTGCCCACCGAATTCTATCCCTTTCTCTTTAGTATGGCAGGCAATTCTTCCCACGATGCTATTCCGATAGATTTTTCGGTAGTTGAAGGGTCACCTCCGGCAATGGGAGGTGCAGAACAGATAGAGACCGGAGAAGTTCAGTCGGTTGACGAGGTAGTTCCTCGGCCCGGAGGTCTGGCGATTGATTTCACTGTCGACGGTGGAGAGGACCCGGTGGATGAAGCCCCGTTAATGGGGAGATTAGGGTGGCCTTATTACGGGAACAGGGGGTCATTCCCACCCATGCAGACATCGTTCTCGCTAGAAGCGAGGAGAGGGTCCACACCGACCGCAGAGGATACTGCGTTTTTTACGCCTATCCTTTCAGGTTGGGGTTCAAGATCCCGCTCCCAATGCTGGTGGTGGATTTCTGCCGTTATTACGGGGTGTGCCCGGGTCAGCTCGCTCCTTCCCTCTACAAATTATTGGCAATGTTCATCAAGTACGCGGAATTGGCCCGTAGGGAGGTCACGCTGCAGCATGTGCTTAGTCTCTACGCTCCCCAGAGAGTCCGTGGCACCATGATTCAGGCGTGTCCTCGTGGGTCGAGAGGCCTGGTCATGAGATTGGATGACGAGGTCGACCCTCGCCCTTTCGAGCACTTCTTTTATATCAGGACCAAGCATCTGGTGGCGGATGCTACTGGGTTCCCAGAGGCTTGGAACCATGCACGTAAGTTCTTTAGTGGTTGAATTCCCTTTTCTTCCCCTCTTTATGATTTGTGATCATGAGCGTTAACTCGTGTTTGTAGTCGACAGGTCGCCGCCGGCCCCATTATCTTGGATACGTGAGTGGGTCGAGGCCGTACTCTCCCATACGGTGGGGATACGCACATGGGCGTCTTTCTGGGAGAGGCATGGCCGTAGGCCTGTGGCAGGTAAAAAATTGATTTCTTCTTCTGTTCCGCTTTGTTTCAACTCTATTCATCAACTTTGTTTTCCTGTGATCAGGGAGGGCACGCCGCGTCAGGGCCCCTCAGTCGGCCTTCCGTCGGCCTGGTGCAATTGCTCGGCTTACTGCAGTGCCAGTGTCGCGCTCAATACCGAGGGCGGCATCAGTTGAATCTTCAACGGTTCCTTCTCCAGCACGGACCTTACTTCGAGACGAGGGGCCATCGGGGGTTGTGCGCCCTAGGGCGGAATCGTCATCAGATGGGGAGGAGGAGAGGCCGTTGATAAGGCGTAGGGTCGTTTTCACGCCGGCTCCTCTTGTGGTAATTAATTTGGACTCCCCCCCGGCGTATGCGGAGAGGAGTGCGGCTGCGGCGCCTGCCCTTGAAGGCGGAGAAACAATGGGGGTTGCCCCGGTTGGCTTAGGTCGTGATGATACCGTCGCTTCGGCGACTCAATTGGTGGTTCCAGTCGCTGAGACGGGAGGTGG
The DNA here is from genome assembly GCF_001879085.1 of Nicotiana attenuata. Taxonomy (NCBI): domain Eukaryota; kingdom Viridiplantae; phylum Streptophyta; class Magnoliopsida; order Solanales; family Solanaceae; genus Nicotiana; species Nicotiana attenuata. Next base: position 107,303 of record NW_017673354.1, read on the forward strand.
TTCCTCAGCGGCTCCTAATGTGGGTGAGGCAAGCGCTCCTACGGTGGCTATTGCGGGTGGTTCTACCTCGCCGGTAGCAGAAGGAGGAGGGGATGCTGTAGGAGATGAGTACGAGTCCGAATCCGACTTGGACCCCGACGACGTCCGTATGTTCCGGGAAGGCTTCACCAATTCAGTGGTGTGCGCAGAGGGGCGATCTCGCTTCGTCGAGGTTCCCACGGAGTTGAACTTATTGCTCCAAGGGGAAAGCTTGGTGCCGCAGTTCGAGCCGCTATGCTCGGAGGCCGAGAATGCGTTGTTGAGGGGCGTTACGGATATCGGACTGATGAATGAAGTGGCTGTGATGGGCTTGAGGGTATGTACTATTACGTCGGTTCGCTTCTTCTTTGCCTTAGTTTGTTCTTATCTTAATCGTTGTCTTTGCTTTGCGGTCTTATTTGTTGGAGGTGGAGAGCATCCGTCGAGCCAAAGTCCGCTCGGGGATATTTTTGCGGGCGCTGGAGAAGTATCGCCGCTACCGGGATCAGTGCCGAGAGTTGCGCGTGCGCTTGAGGAATGATCCCCGTAGCCGGGCCTTGGTCGAGGAACTGGCGAGGCGGGAGCTTCAGATGCAGCAAACACTTGGCAGAACGAGTGCTCTCGAGGAGCAGCTCCGCCGGAAGGATGAGGAGCTCGAGGCGGTAAAGAGAGCCGCAGCTGAGTGTGAGCGCCAGGGCCAGGCTAAGGCGGTGGAGGCCGCTGCGGCATGGGGCGGGAAAGTGACTGCGTTGGAGGGTGAAGTCGCGGTATTGAAGCTTCAGGTGAGGGATGCCTCGTCGAGGACTGGGGCGTTAACGGAAGCTATCCGCGTGCACGAGTTCCAACGAGCGTTGGAGAGGGCTACTGCGGCCTTTAGAGAAGCGAGTCTCGAGGAGCGGATCGGTGTCTTTGAGCAGGACGCCCAAGTCATGGCGGACCGGATCACAGCCTTAGAAGAAGAGAATCAGCGCCTACGGGACCAAGCCGCTTCTTCCAGCCAGGCTCGCGAACTTTGGGTCTTTGCCGAGGCCCAACGTGATGTATATAAGAATTTGTGGGAGGCCGGCATCGTGACCGAAGCTGCTTTCGAGGGAGCGCGTCAAAAGGCGCGTGAGGCCCATACCGACTGTGGTTTTGACGCGGCGACGCTAGAGGCTGACACTGGTGCAGATGGCGGCGCGGATGGCGCCGAGTAAAAAGATATGCATTTTTTCTTGTTTTTTATTCTCTTTCCTTGTATTGATCGGCCTTGGCCTGGTGTAAGCGGGGAAGACCCGCAATTAACTTTGTAGATAAATGAGATCTCCTTTCCGTTATTTGCCTTGTGTCTGTTTTGTATTCTCCTCTTTTCCCCTTAGATTTTTCTTTGCATGCGCTCGAAGGGGTGATTTTCCTTCGAGTTCGACTCTGGTAGGCATGTTAGTTTTTAATTGTAGATGACTCTTCTTCTTCGACTCGGGGTGAGCGATTCGGAGCCGTTGTTTGGCGATAGCGGCACTTAGCCTTAGTCCCAGTTCGGGCGCGGTCGAACTGTCGGCCGTTATGACAGAAACGCGGCCTTGTAGTTTGACGGGGGCCGGACTTTACGTGTCCCCAATCTTGATGGCCTTAGCCATGTAGGCGACTTCGACTGTCGTCGAGTCGTTTACTCACCGTAGTCGAATATAGGTCGACCGTTGGCGGCGGTGGCCTTAGCCATAATACAATTGATGGCCTTAGCCATATAGGCGACTTCGACTGTCGTCGAGTCGTTTACTCACCGTAGTCGAATCTAGGTCGACCGTTGACGGTGATGGCCTTAGTTTTTCAACTCGGTGCGGGCGAGTCTTAGCCGTTATTTGGTGATAGCGGCGCTTAGCTTTAGTCCCAGTTCGGACGCGGTCGAACTACCGGTCGTGATGGTAAAAAATGCGGCCTCGTAGTTTGACCGGGGCCGAACTTTACATGGCCCGACTCTTAATTCGAGTTAGGAGAACTTACTTGAATGGCGAGGGTGCCTATCCTGCGCTTCGATTTGTTGGAGGTCGGGCTTTGCTTTCACAGATGAAGGCGTTTGGCCTGAGTCTCGGTTCAACTGTGGTTGAACTTGCTAAAGTTGAGTACGAAGGCGTCCATCCTTGTAGTTCGAGCGAGGTCGAGCTCGTTGGATTTAATGGCGAAGGCACATAGCCTGAGTCTTGGTTCAACCGTGGTTGGACTTATTGGCGAAGGCACGTAGCCGGAGTCCCAGTTCGACTGTTGTTGAACTTTGTTAAATTTGGTGGCGAAGGCACATAGCTCGAGTCCCGGTTCAACCGTAGTTGAACTTTTTGGTGGAGGCGCATAGCCTATCTTGGTTCAACCGTAGTTGAACTGTTTGGTGAAGGCGCATAGCCTGAGTCCCGGTTCAACCGTAGTTGAACTTTTTGGCGAAGGCACATAACCTGTCTTGNATGGCGAAGGCGCGTGGCCTGAGTCCCAGTTCAACTGTTGTTGAACTTTGTCTATCTTGATGATGAAGGCACATAGCGTGAGTCATGGTTCAACCGTAGTTGAACTTACTGGCGAAGGCGCATAGCCTGAGTCCCAGTTCAACTGTTGTTGAACTTCGTCGATGTTGATGGCGAAGGCGCGTGGCCTGAGTCCCAGTTCAACTGTTGTTGAACTTTGTCTATCTTGATGATGAAGGCACATAGCCTGAGTCCTAGTTCAACTGTTGTTGAACTTTGTCGATCTTGATGACGAAGGCACATAGCCTGAGTCATGGTTCAACCGTAGTTGAACTTGCTGGTGAAGGCGCATAGCCTGTCTTGGTTCAACCGTAGTTGAACTTTTTGGTGAAGGCGCATAGCCTGTCTTGGTTCAACCGTAGTTGAACTTTTTGGCGAAGGCACATAGCCTGAGTCCCAGTTCAACTGTTGTTGAACTTTGTCGATGTTGATGGCGAAGGCGCGTGGCCTGAGTCCCAGTTCAACTGTTGTTGAACTTTGTCTATCTTGATGATGAAGGCACATAGCGTGAGTCATGGTTCAACCGTAGTTGAACTTACTGGCGAAGGCGCGTGGCCTGAGTCCCAGTTCAACTATTGTTGAACTTTGTCGATATTGATGGCGAAGGCGCGTGGCCTGAGTCCCAGTTCAACTGTTGTTGAACTTTGTCGATCTTGATGACGAAGGCACATAGCCTGAGTCCCATATTGTGGGTATTGAGTGCTAAAACTCGTTTTGGATTCGAGACCTTGAGCGGCTTATCCGTGCCTTCCCAACCAGGGTATATAGGCTGTCTTGAGGCGACTCTCGGCTCGAGATATCTCCGTGCCGGTTTCTGACCGGAGCTCGTATGCCTTACAGAGACCTTCCCTTAGGAAACGGGGGGGGGGGGGCTTCTTCTTCTGTTTGCACTATCTGAGATCGGAGAGAGAGAGAGAGAGGACTTAGATCTTGATTTGAGATCTTCGAGTTACCCTTCGAGTTTGGCGTTTCTTTCCTTTTGGTCCAGGGAAGAACTACGAGATTTTGCTAGAAAATCCCCACAGACGGAGCCAAATTGTTTGCTCAGAAGTTATCGTGTGCTTTATGAGTGCAAAACAATACAAATAAGTTACGGGAGAATCATAGCAAATCGTAATAATCCATTGGACCAAGCGAAGAACATGAAAATAAGTACTCAAGGTTAGGAGAAGAAATCTTAACAGCTTTTATTGATAATATTTGTTTGGTCTGCCTCTCCATGAAGAGGTTCAGAGCCTTACAATGGTATTTTTTCTTCCCATAAGATGGGTATGTTTTTCTCTTCTCTCTCTCTTTTGTCAATAGTGGTCAAGAAGCAGCCCCGTTTCTAGGGCTTCCACTCTTAGTATTTATAGGTGTGAACTTCGTGAGCTGGCAATAGATGGCCGTGGCCACGCTGAGGTTCCGTCTCCATGGGGGAATGAATGGGCCGTGCCTTCGTAGATTAAATCGGGCAAGAGTCGAATCCTCTTATGAATAAGTGGCCATACCACTTATTAATTATGGATTAGCTCAAGACGAGATTAACTCCGTTAATTACCGTGAGATCGAATTCTGACTCATACAAAGGTAATGTGAATGCAGGTGATGATACCCTAATTGCAGAGAAGATTTAAACATTCATGTTTCGGTAAATTTATTAAGTTGTCAGATTGCTGGAACAAATTCAATGGATAGATGGCCCATTATCTTCTTTTTCATCAAATTAGAGAGCCAAAGAATCATGAGTTCTAGTTCCTTGTACTTGCCCCGTGTGTTTGCAAAGCGAAATAGTAGTTTTATTCAGTCTAGGAAGTGATATAGGCATTTCTTTGTTGAGCCAGATATGTATATTTTACCCGCCTAATTGTTATGTATCGTGGTTAACCCCTTTGAGCCCATAATCCTATTTCTTTGGCAACCACATTACAAGCCTTACTCATTTGTTTGAATTAACCATCTATTTGAACCTTTTCACCTCTCATGAGCACTTGAATTGTTATGAACTTTGTAAAAGTTAAAGTGTGGGGTGGTTGGTTTGGCTTTAGAGTGGAACTAATGAAATAAGGAGAAAGGTGCACTGTTTTGAAAACAGTAAGAGCCACTTGAATTGAAAAAGAAAAAGAAAAAAAAAGATAGTTGTATTGCTGTGAAAATATTTGATAGTGGTGACTCTTGATGTAATTAAAGAAGTGGGGAGTTAATATATATTGATGTGAAGGTGGAGTTATGGTTTGACATAAGTATGGAGTTTTGAATGTTAAAGTATATGTATTAAAGTGCTTAGGGGGGTGTAGTCACTCTTATATCTAAATGTATCCTACCCGTCCCTTAGCCTACATTACAACCAAATGAAGTCCTACTTGATCCTAGACTGAATGAGCTCGATTAGTAGAGCAGTACACTACGGGCAAGCCTATGGTGCATCTTTTGTGGTATATGAATGTTATTTCTGAGAGTGAGTGAATTCTTTCTATCTTGAGTTCCTAAGTGTTCTTAAATTTTATTGTGTGGGACTACTCTCGTTGGTTGTGTGAGGGCACTTGATTCATGAAGGAAAGGTAATGTCATTGACCTCTATGTTAGAGTAAGTGGGTGAGTTGTGAATAATGCGTGGTACTTGCGAGTCAAATTCTGAGGTGAAGATGTTACACTCTTGTGCTTAGTCTATTTTAAATATTCTTGGTGTGATAAGTTAGGAGAATTGTTTAAAAAGGTCGTGTCTTTATAAAGTGTAATTGATGTAGTTTGATTGCTCGAGAACGAGCAATGGTTTAAGTGTAGGGTGTTGATGATAGGCTATAATTGTGTATTTTAGTCGCTTATTACACTCTAATTTTCTGCACTTTAATTGAGTTTGAGCTTTAATCGCTAGTGTTTTGCACTAACTGTGTGTTTTATGCCTTGTAGGAGTGATTTCGAGCTATGTAGATGTTATGGAATGAATTCAAGTGATTTGGAGCTTTGAAGTCTGAGTAAAAGCCCAAGGAATTAAGCCGGGATCGCGTTTGGGGGTCAACGGATGATAGTTAGAGCAAACGAAGACTTCAGTAGGTAGATTGCGCACTGTCTAGTAAAATAGATATAACTTTTTGCTCAGAAATCCATTTTGGCTCCACAATATATGGTTGGAAAGCTAACTCAAAGGGATACAACTTTCATGTTTTACGTTTTTCCAAATTCTGAACGGAACGCGCGAAGTCGCGCGCGTTAAAGGCTGAGGCAGAATAGTGCGCGAAGAACGCGCGAAGGATGCGCGAACTCGCGCGAGTCACCCGGGAAAAGTGTCCTTTTTCACATTGGAGAAGGTATAATTGTTTGGGCCCAAACCCTACTTGGTATATATACACGAGAGAACATTTTTAGAGTAATTTTTTGGACGGGAGAGGACCACTTTTGGTGATATCTAACACCACGCTTGGAGGAGGCTTCTAACTAGTTTTTCTTTTCTTCTCTTCTTTTAGTTTCATAGTTTATTAGTTCTAGAGTTTTGGGTGCTACATGAACGTTGTAGTTTGAAGCTTGAATTGTTCTTATTATTTTATCATATTGGTTTATTTATTCAATCTTGCGCTTAATTATTTGATTGCTTGATCACCAATTGAATACTATCTACGAATCTAGGATTGAACTCGGGATAGGGAATTCTAGATTGCATATAAGATTGAGTAGAGCAAGATCTTAACTCTTAGGGGTAGCGGATTTGCGGTTAGGATAGGAATATACCTAATCGCCTTGCTTGGTTATTATTCGGGAACTATAAATGCGTTCTTGTTAATCCTAATTCCATAGGAATATAGGCGTTAGGTTAGCTTGAATAGGCGAGTTGTACTTCGGGAGAAGGCTACGAGCAATATTAACCCCGTCAATCAATAAACCAGATAAATTAGTTAGACGATTTAGGTAGAAAACTCAACGGGATTGTTAGCTAACCCATAGCTCTAGAATATTCACTCGCATTGAATTCGTATCTATAATTCGCCAACTTGTTTTCTTTAATCTCTTAGTTTTCTACTCTAAATTATCTTTAGTTAAATATTCATACATTAGGATTCGCTTGAATAGATTAATTGGTTGGTTTAATTTAGTTGATAGTTAATCACAAGTCCCTGTGGGTACGATATCTGGACTTACAATCCTATATTACTTGTTGACCACGTATACTTGCGTGTGCGTTTGGGAGCAACAAGTTTTTGGCGCCGTTGCCGGGGACTTAGAAATTAACTATTTTACTAGATTATATTTTTACTTTTTATCTATTTAAGTTTTTAATTTTAGTCTAATGTAGTTAGTATTATATTTTTATTTTTTTACATGGCATCTTTGAACGAAAAGTGGTGGGATAGTAAGTATTCTTTTTTTTTGTGATCCTTGTCCATATTGTAAAGGACCTCACTTGTGGCAATATTGTAAAAATATTTCCAATACCGAGTTGTGTGCACCATCTCCATCATGTACTATTTGTGATGAAAATTGGAATAATTGTCCTAAGTGTTGTTATCCTACTCCAATCCCTTCTTATGTTGATTCTAATAATTCTTGTGAGTTTGACAGGAGTAACGAATTACATGATGTAGAACACGATGTTCGCATTCTTGATATGCACGAGAAATTATTAGAGGAATATGGAAGTTTTCGTGAGAAAATTACGAATGAGATGCAACAGTTTATAGAAGGAAGAGCTGAACTGGGACAAGAGATCGATCAATTTGGAAGTTCTATTCACGACTTAGAGGCTCAATTGAGTGCAAAAGTTGATGCGTGTAACGACCAACAATTTAGTGACGAGTTGTGTGAAGCTGAAAAAGATCTTCTAGGCCAAAGTGAGGAGCTAAAACGAGAATACCAATCATTAGACCATGCTTTTGTTGATGTTGCCGAGGTTGAAGACTGCGAAATTGAGGATGTCAAAAGTAATGCAATTTTGGAGTTGGAGCGTATTGGACCTCATTCTAAACACTTTTCAACATTGTGTTTGGTTGGTGATATGGGAATTGATCCAGTCGAGCATATGAAGGAGTCAGTGGATGAGGAACAAAGTGCTTATATTCTGAAATTTGTGATGTCAAGGAGACAAAACGACATTCCGCACTTAAAAGCCAAGAAGTGCAAGATGCGATATTATTTACTTGGTTCCTTTATTTTCATACCACCGCCCCAGGAACGTGACAGAAAAATTGATGCAAAATTGGGGGTGCAATTCATATCCTAAAAGTGGAAGGAAAAGTGGTGAAAGTGATGGCGTCGTGCCGCGACGTTAAATCAAGCGCTTGTTGGGAGGCAACCCAAAGATTTTTCTTTTCTTTTCTTTTATTTTATTGTATTATTTTTTTTTGGTAGTATTATTTTTGTGTTTTGTAGGAGTAGGAGCATGGAGTCAAAGCTAATAGGCATGTGTAAAAGCGAGCAGGTGGTTGAAACTTTGTGTGAGGTACCCGCACAAGGGATCATACCTGGGAGAAGTCTGAGTATCCCGTGAGCTGCGAATTCTTCGGCCTTTGGCCTACCAGGGAGTCTCTTTTACCCTCTTGTTATTTTTAGTGTGCATTGAGGACATTGCACAATTTTAAGTGTGGGGTGAGGAGATTGTCTGAGTGACTTTCTATGCTATTTTAGTTGTGTTAGTTTAATTGAATATTTTTTTTAAGAAAAACGAAAAAAAATTAGACTTTTCCCGACGATGGATCTCCTAGACAGTTTTCTTGAGGGATGTAAGTCTAAAGAGAACGGACAAAAAGATTTTCTTTGTAGATAGTGTAGTAATTCCCCCTTGGTTTTTCTTTGTGTCGCGGTTCTTTTTCCAAGAGTTTTGTTTGAACCGGGTGTAGGTAGTTTTATTTTTTTTTAGGAGAGAAGCCATGGTGATGTGAATTGAATTGAATCAATATCTTCTAACTTTGTCATGCCTTGAGAATAGTGAGTACTTTAGTTGTGACGCTTAGGCTTAATTTTTGACTCTTGTATAAGTACCTTAAATTGTATGATCTTAACTTTGCTTAACTTCTTTGACTAGAGTGTCTTGATGAGTCCAATCCTGAGTGAGTTATGTGCCATGTGTGTGTAAGGTTTTGTGTTATTCTGTGCATTGCATTCGATGTCTAGAACTTGCCCCGTGTGTTTGCAAAGCGAAATAGTAGTTTTGTTCAGTCTTGGAAGTGATATATGCGTTTCTTTGTTGAGCCATATAAATATTTTACCCGCCTAATTTTTATGTATCATAGTTAACCCCTTTGAGCCTGTAATCCTGTTTCTTTGGCAACCACATTACAAGCGTTACTCATTTGTTTGAATTAACCATCTATTTGAACCTTTTCACCTCTCATGAGCACTTGAATTGTTATGAACTTTGTAAAAGTTAAAGTGTGAGGTGGTTGGTTTGGCTTTTGAGTGGAACTAATGAAATAAGGAGAAAGGTGCACTGTTTTGAAAAAAGTAAGAGCCACTTGAATTGAAAAAGAAAAAGAAAAAAAAAGATAGTTGTATTGCTGTGAAAATATTTGATAGTGGTGACTCTTGATGTAATTAAAGAAGTGGGGAGTTAATATACATTGATGTGAAGGTGGAGTTTTGGTTTGACATAAGTATGAGGTTTGAATGTTAAAGTATATGTATTAAAGTGCTTAGGGAGAGTCACTCTTATATCTAAATGAATCCTACCGTCCCGTAGCCTACATTGTAACCAAATAAAGTCCTAATTGATCCAAGATTGAATGAGCTCGATTAGTGGAGTAGTACACTACGGGCAAGCTTATGGTGCATCTTTTGTGGCATATGAATGTTATTTCTGAGAGTGAGTGAATTCTTTCTATTTTGAGTTCCTAAGTGTTCTTAAATTTTATTGTGTGGAAGTACTCTCTTTTGTTGTGTGAGGGCACTTGATTCATGAAGGAAAGATAATGTTAGTCACCTCTATATTAGAGTAAGTGGGTGAGTTGTGAATAACGTGTGGTACTTGTGAGTCAAATCTTGAGGTGAAGATGTTACGCTTTTGTGCTTAGTCTATTTTAAATACTCTTGGTGTGATGAGTTAGGAGAATTGTTTAAAAAGGTCGTGTCTATAAAAAAGTGTAGTTTGATTGCTCGAGGACGAACAATGGTTTAAGTGTGGGGTGTTGATGATAGGCTATAATTGCATATTTTAGTCGCTTATTACACTCGAATTTACTGCACTTTAATTGAGTTTGCGCTTTAATCGCTAGTGTTTTGCACTAATTGTGTGTTTTATGCCTTGTAGGTGTGATTCCGAGCTATATAGATGTTATGGAATGAATTTAAGTGATTTGAAGCTTTGAAGTCTGAGTAAAAGCTCAAGGAATTAAGCCGGGATCGTGTTCGGGGGTCAAATTGATAATAGTACGAAGAGACTGAGGAGCACATTGCACACTGTCTAGTAAAATAGACATAACTTTTTGCTCAGAACTCCATTTGGGCTCCACAATATATGGTTAGAAAGCTAACTCAAAGGGCTACAACTTTCATGTTTTACGTTTTTCCAAATTCCGAACGGAACAGGGTGAAAAACCGCAGTTTTGCCGCGACCGCGGCAGAACCGCGGTAGAAGATGGTCGCGGACAACTGAAGAATCAAAGGGCATGTTTGGCCGCGGTTCCACCGCGACCGCGGCAAAACCGCGGTAGGAAGCGGAAATTTCAGGGACTAAAGTGCAAAACATGGGATTTTAAGTCCTAAACCCTATATTAAACAAAGGAGGCCGGCCAAGAACAAGAGGAGGACATATTTTGGACACAAATTAGACCTAAGGAGGCGGAGAGACACTACTTTAGGGTTAGACAACACCCTTGGAGGCAAGAACACATTGGGAGCAAGGCGGAGAATTCTTCTACGAGTTTTTTCCTTCCTCTTCCTATTTTTCATTGTTGGTTATGACTTTTAGTATTGTAGTTTTACATACTATTATAAATAGCTAATTTGTTATCTAGAGTTTTGATAGAACCTTTTGTAAGATAAATTCTTGTTATGTTTTTATATAATTGAGCCATAGCTTTTCTGTATTTGTTCAACTACGTTTATATTGTGGTTGGTTGAAGAGCTCTCAATTAGCTGTGCCTATTTAGTATGCATAACTCGGGAGAGAGTGCATAGTTAGGTAATTGTTGAACAACACCACTCCCAGAGTATATGGGGGATCAATAACCGAGGGTTTAAAGGTGGGATTAGGGATAACGAAGCCTTGGGTGTGATCTGAAATGAGCTGTATTAAAAGCCAGCTAGCGTAGCTCGGGAGAGTGCGTCTAGTAAATTATCGTAATTACTCGGGAGAGATTTACGGTAATAGGAGTGCTCATGATCGGTAGAGAATACTTAGGCGAAATTATAGAAGACATAGCGGGAAGGATTCCGACAATTGGGGAAATCATAACTCTAGACCTCCTTAATCTTTTCTCTAACCCTCAGTATCGTTAGTTGTTAATTTACTATTTTAATTTATTAGTTAATTAGTTAAACACAAGAATCTTAATATCTATAAGTTAGGAATTGTTCAAGCTTGTCTTCTTGGTGATAGTGAACAGCTGTAGCTAAACCTTAGTTCTCTGTGGGATTCGACTCCGGACTTGTAAACCGGATTATATTTGCAACGACCGCATTGTCCTTTTTATAAGGCATAGTTGGGCGTGATCATTTTCTTTAATCTCTTAGTTTACTACTCTAAATTATCTTTAGTTAAATATTCATACGTTAGGATTCGCTTGAATAGATTAATTGGTTGGTTTAATTTAGTTGATAGTTAATCACAAGTCCCTGTGGGTACGATATCTGAACTTACAATCCTATATTACTTGTCGACCACGTATACTTGCGTGTGCGTTTGGGAGCAACATTGGTGAAAGGCAGCAGGTTAAGTTTTGATAGAAAGTTAAAGTGTTGTTTGGTGTAATTTCTGCATACCATCCTTACGGCGAAAGACCAATCCAAGGTTGTGGAGATAAAATGGTGTAAGATGGTGGCCACTTTAGTATTCTTAAGCTTATATCCATAGGAAAAAGGAATATTTTGACCTGACTATCGACTACTTGAAGAACAAGATAGACATGATCAAACAGTATAAATAACACGTCGAAAAAAATAATGTCAGCTAAGCTCTTTATGGCTTCTCCTGGGTATTCATGGTAAGTGTCAATAGGTAGTCGTTTATAGAGCATAAGTTAATTATTGTCGTTTTGCAGATTATGTGTGTGATTAATACATTATAGGCCTGGGCATATAAAGCATTTCCAGCACTTGGAAATGATTTGCCAAGTCAAGGGATGTTCATTTGCCTACTCTAAGGATGTTGAAATGTCATTCATCTAAAATTGAGCGATTAGCTAAAGCTGACCCATTTCAAGTCAAGGGATAGGTTCGGAGGAATGAAATATGCTGTTGGTTTCTTTGGTGTCGTAGTGTAAAATTATTTATCTAAAATATAAGCAAACTGTTAATCTTCTGTGTTTTTGCAGATTGTGCACCCTTACATTATTCCTATAGTGCGAGAGGTGGTAGAGCAGTTTATAAAAAAAATTAGTGACATATGATGAGGTAAGGAATCCAGCTGTGGATGATGTGAAGGCTGAACTGAATAGAGTAACTGTCATTATCACACCAAAGTGATCATATAGAAGTCTGAGAAAGGAGGCTTTGAATAATGATGAAAAAATCTGATAATATAGGTGGTAGTGCATTACATTTTTCTGCAGAGATATGAAGGGAGAAAAGGAGGTGGTGAAGGGTCTTCGAGGGTCTATGTGGGACCAATGTCACCATCCTTGGAGGAAGTATTGTTCAAATTAGTATCAATTGAGGATAAGTTGGTGGAGCTAATATGTCAAGGAGGATCGAAATTTATCACAGGATTCTGTCCGGATTGATCAAGAACGAGAGAGGTAAATAATTTTAGAATGTGTAGTGGTTTTGGTGTTTTTTTTAATGTCATATGCATTTAGGATAGTTATTTACATGCGCATGAACTCAATTCACCTGTGATCATTGCTACTCGACCTACTCAACGTGCCATCGATGGGAATCTCACTAAGGTTGATGAGCTACAAGATTGTGTTATCAACAAGGAGAATGAAAAGGCTCTCATTGAAAATGTCGATGTTGATCTAAGATTGGATGTGGAGATATAGTGGCTGAATTCTCTAATCCAGACATCCAGTTGCGGATACGGAGATGGCGATTGAGGTCAAGAACCAGGTGTTCTTGAGAAAAACAATAGGTCCCTACACTGCCCGAGGACGACAAGCCAGGTGGGGCTAATCTGTGTTGATGGTGAAGCAAATTGGGTGTTGATAGTGGAGTTAATTCAAGAGTTATTGGCAGTGACAATTCTACAGTTGAAGCAACAACAACGTTTGGCGATTAGGTTGATGTCTTAGGCATTGTGGCTGAGATAGAAGAACATGAAGTGTCACGAGGCGTGATGGTACATAATTCAACCTACTAGGAGAACCATCCAACATATGAATAAACCACAACAGAAGATAATATATTAATAAAAGCAAAAGAACGGAATTTTATTACAAACTACCCCTAAGAATTGGTATCACAAGTCATGAGCAACTAAGATTTAGAATGTATAGCTGGTATGAAAATAATACAATATTTTTAGAAATAATACATAAATAGATACATAAGACTCCTAAGCTACCATGAACAAATGGCACAAATTCTTTAGAACACAGAGGTCTTCAAAACTCACCCTCGAACTCTGCAACAGCTCATCTCCCCAATCTGCATACAAGGTACAGAAGTATAGTATAAGTACAACCGACCTCATGTATTCATTAACTATCAAAATTAACCTCAAATAATTAATAGCGAGGCTTAGTCGAAAGATATTCACTATATAAAACCTTTGCAGCTCATTTGAATATATAATAACAGAGATATAACCAAGAAACAACTAAAAAAATAACGACTATCAATAATAATGTTGCACAATCGAAGAAAAAAGTAAGAAGCATGCTTTTACAACTAAACAAGTCAAAGCAAATACAATCACACTAATTTCGCATACAAAAGAGATATGCACCAAGTACATTTACTCAAATACTTTACATTAATGTAGAGAGTCTATACATAAAGATACAATTTCACATCAATTTCCAATAACATTTATAAGAAAGCCTTTACATGAGTCCATCATGTCAATGTATGATGAATACTCTTCTTTTGTTAGTCGGTTGGCCAGGATGCTTTGGTTTATCGGTTTGATCAGTGGTCAAGTGCGCTGGACGACAAGATTCCGGTTAAAGAGAGTTCTAACATTGGGGGGGGGGGGGGACATATAATTACCTTAAAAGAGCACCTGCATACACGCTCCTCATCTCGCATATACGTCGGCCCCAACATATATCAAGTAGCATAAAAAGTCATTTCCTAGGGTAGATTCCCCTCAAACCAACATTAGGCAAGATACTTACCTCTTTCAAGCTAAATTAACTCTCCAACACCGCTTTCCCTTAGACATCAGCCTCTAAAAGTCCAAAACCTAGCCAAATATTATTCAAAGAGGTCAAACAATACTATATGAATCATTCCCAATTAATAAAGTTTCAATATTTAAAGAAATCTCAAAAGTCAACCCAAAACTCAATCCGGCCCACTTTTCCAGAATTCGAAATTGAATGGAATTTTTGCTTACCCATTCATCCCCGAGTCCATATGATTGGTTTTAAAATCTGACATGCCACGACCCAAAATCCCATCAAGCCATGATGGCACCTAACCTAACCCGCTAGGTAAGCCAAACAACATATAACACAACTCGAATGAAAGATCATCAATAAAAACTTGATCAATTATTAATAAAAAACTCAAGAGAAAACACAAGTGATCATAAGCAGACAATATATTATCATAAATAGAAAATAAACATTTCCATGCTAGTTATAAGCATCATAAACAACTATAGTTCACAAAAGACAACAAGCATATTCATAATGTTCAGATAAGATAATTAAAGAGAGAAGTTAGGAGTGTACTGACCTTTTCGAGGGCAGCAGACCAAACAAGGATCTTTCTCAGTTGCTTAAAACCCTAAAAGCTTTAAGCTCGAAGCAGCGATAGTACTCAAAAACGAAAAAGGAAAACATTAAGGAACCCTAGGTTTTGGATCTCAGAATTTCTCTTAGATGATTGTGTAGATATTTTTTTTTTTCAATGTTAGGTTGTGGTAGATGAGAACATTAAAGGCCCCCTTTTATAGTGCCATTAAGGCACTTAGGATTCAACAGATTCAAAGCAATAATGGGAAGTGATGAAAGATCGATGATGACAACAAGATTGAGTGAAATCAGAAAGAAACAGAGGGAAAAATGAAACTTTTACCTGAGTGGAGAGTAATTGACCGTTGAAGGAAAACCTATCGGACAAAGCCCCAAAACCCAGAGGTCACTACGTTTGACCTCTGGGTACAGAATATTCATGATGAAGCTCTAAAATATGCACATGCATGCTCCAATTTGGAAGAACAAGTGGAAAACCAGATGAAATGAAGTTTTTTTATTTAGGTCTAGGGTTTCAAATTGGAGGTTTTAAATTCAATCGATGAGAATGTAAACTGGACTCACTGGCTTCATCACCTAGGGACAAAGGAGATGAATATGTAAGTCTGATTTGAAAGAACGAAAGAATGGGGTTTCAGCCTTACTGTCCGCATCTAATATCTCAGATTTGAAGAGAAAAAAGGGAAAATTAACGGGATTCGGGGATGGAGAAGCAGGGAAGGACGATTTGGTGAAGGCCTTGTGACCTTGCACTAATTCGTGCGAGGTTTTCATGATTGATGGGTTGGAAGGGATGAGAGAAAAGGGAGAGGAAATGGAAATAAGGGCGGTTGTGTCAAAGAGAAATGATTATAATTTTGGAGTAATGGGATCCGTCTCTAAGATTAAAGACGAGAGATGGAACAGGAGCCGTTGGATCTACTGATCAACGGTTCCGATTATTTTGGTAATTGAAAATTTAGAAATAATTTAAATGAGAAAAATCGGTGGCCATTGGATTACTTTGATCGGATGGTTGAGATTAGATCTGGGTTTTTAAATTAAAGAGAAAAGGAGATCAATTGTGAGCCGTTGATATGAGGAACATACAGCTCAGATTCGTTGTGTTTCTTGTGTGAGTGGTGAAGGGGGTGATGTGGCGCCGTGATTGGTGCAAAGAGAGTGGCTTGGATCGCCAACAGGGAAAAGATGAGGATGTTTGGACTTGGTATGTTTTGTTGGACCTTAGTAACTGGGCTGAAAATTATTTGAAGAATAGTCATTTTACACTTGATTGAGAATTGCAATTGTTGCCCTTTTGTCTTTTAATCTATTTTGAATTTAATTTAAATAAACTTAACAATTCTCAATAAATTGGTAAAAATTATAATTACTATATATATTACTAATTATTTTAATTAATTATTTATATAAATACTTTATTTTTCTAAATTGCAACACTAATTTTGAATTTCACATATTAGTCTAATTAACTAAAAATTAAAAATAAATTTATCACATTAATTATAGAACCTATCTAATGTATATATAATAATTATTTTAATAATCTTAAAAATAGTAAATGTATTTGTAATTACATAGTGTTAATATTACGCGATTAATTTTAAAAATTAATACTTAATTAATTTGTAAAAAATAAGTATTTGTTACTAGAAAACACTTTAAAAATAATTATTGTAAATTATTAATGATAAATAAATTAATTTAAAAAGGGAGGTTTAAAATTGGCCGTTAACAGAGTCGGTTGTACTCACACTACATTTCTGTACTTTTTGTGCAAATCTAGGCTTTGATCCCAACAGAGTCCCTTCATTATCTTACTACTGTTATTTGTATCTGATAGTATTGTATTCATTTCAGACTTTGTATTTAGTACTTTTTAGTGCTCATGTACTCAATCACACCAGTCTTGGGTGAGTAATCTAGGCAGTTGTATTGGATTTTAAAACTTATTATGTAATTATCGAAGCTTTTACTCTTTGTTTATTATATTATGATGTTGAATGTTTAGTTTTGCTTCTTTATTTAGTGTTAAGTGTGGCTTGCCTAGCAAATAGAGTTAGGCATCATCACAATCCATTGGTTGGGATTTTGGGTAAAGATTAGACTTGATTTTGGCTGAATTTCAGATTGAAACTCAAAGAAGAAGAAGAAGAAGACATGACATACATTATACTTACGAAATTGTAGTACCGTTGTAGCAAAATTGTAGAAAAATTGTATTCTGTTGTTTATATATTTTTTTTAGTTAAATATTTTATGAAAGTTGAACAATATTTGTATAAAATTTTTATTTAAGTTGTATGATATTGTAGTTGTATATAACTGGATAGAAATAATATACAATATTGTAGATAAGTTGTATAATATATAATTAGTTGTATGAAATTTGTTTTTACTATGGATAAATCAGATAGAAAATATACAAAAGACATATTGTATAAAAATTTGTCACGACCCAAGTTCTTCCTCTGTGAACTGTCGTGATGGCACGTAGTTCCTACGACTAGGTAAGCCTAACAATTTGCGGAAAATAAAATAAAGATACGAAACTAACAATTAACAGGTAATTATATTAAAGGAGTTTAAAATGCCGCTTCACATGTACAATAATAACACTCTCCAACAAAAAATAGCACTCCCAAAACCCGGAATCTCATGAATCAGAAGCTAAGAAGTACATAGTGTTCTAACTCCAGAAGTCTAAACGAAGAAAAACACAAGAAGTCTATAACTGAAGGGAGAATAGAGAGGGACTTCTAGGTCTGCGGACGCGGCATATATACCTCGAAGTCTTTGGATCGCTATTCGCCTCATGGATAGTATGGCTGAGCAGAGAACTTGGATCTGCACATGAAAAACATGTGCAGGAAAGGGCTTGAGTACACCACAGCGGTACTGAGTAAGTGCCAAGCCTAACCTCGGTCGAGTGGGCCCTACTAGTTATACATATATAACAAGGTAAAACAGTATGAAATATGGCAGTATAGTTAAAATACTAACAGTCAATGAAAAATGGAATCACAGAAAGAATAACTTAGTACATAGAGATACGAACATGTGATCTCCCAGGATAACGCCCCGTAGTCCCAAATGTAAATGTACAGAGGATCTCCCGAGATACCGTCCCGTAGTCCAAATCGTAAATGTGTAGGGGGATCTCCCGGGATACCGTCCCGTAGTCCCAAAGTAAATACACAACCAAATCAATATACACAATAGCCTCAGCCAGAAAGTGTACAGTTCTATTCATGTACATATCAAGGAAACAGGTAACTCCTACCCTAAACATGCTACATAGAATCCAAGTAAGCAAATAAAACAGATAAGACAGTTAAGGAACGTAAGCATGCTTTCCTAAGCTAAGCAGGAAGATACATGAACTAGTACTTCTCAATTCAAGGAAAAACACAAATATTTACTTAATGAAAATGGGGTTTTTCAACAATTAGCACGTGTACGCACTCGTCACCTCACGTACACATCATTCGTATAACAACAGTACCAAAATCCTAAGGGGAGTTCTCCCACACAAGGTTAGGCAAGCCATTTACCTCAACCAAGCTCAAATCAATCTGATATCACGCTCTTGCCACGAGTATCCAACTCTGAGTGGCCCAAATCTAATCAAATCAATTACATAACATAAATATAGCTACAAGCAATGAATTTAGCTAATGAATTTAAAGCTACGACGAGAAAATAGGAAAACGCCCAAAAATCCTCCTTGGGACCACGTCTCGGAATCGGGTAAAAGTTACCAATTTAGAACACCCATTCACTCACGAGATCACTCATCCAAAAATTATTCAATTCCGACACCTAAAACCCGATTAAAACCCAAAAACTCGATTCGGGAACTTTTCCCCCAAATTCCAATTTTTCCACTCAAATTCCTTGATTAGATTGAGAAAATTACTAGAGATTGATGAAATATAAACGAAGTAGGGTTAGGAATCGTTACCCACTGATTTCCTCTTCAAAATCCTCACAAAATCGCCTTCTCCCGAGCTAAAAATCGAATTTGGTGTTATGAACTTCAAACCCTCGAAATTTCCTTTTTCTGCCCAGCGATGTCCGCATCTGCGCTCCCAGGACCGCACCTGCAGTCCCGCTTCTGCGGCTAGGGCTCTGCATCTGCGGAATTTCACTAATTCCCTAAGCAACACACCTGCCCTCAATTCTTCGCAGATGTGGTTCCGCTTCTGCAGTTCATGAGTCGCATCTGCGACCACTGGTCCTCTTGCCTCAGACCGCACCTGCGACCTCCTTCCTCGCTTCTGCG
Source organism: Nicotiana attenuata (assembly GCF_001879085.1). Lineage (NCBI taxonomy): Eukaryota > Viridiplantae > Streptophyta > Magnoliopsida > Solanales > Solanaceae > Nicotiana > Nicotiana attenuata. The sequence continues at coordinate 126,082 of NW_017673354.1, forward strand.
GGGCCGCACTTGCGGGCTCCCCACCACAGGTGCGAAAATACCAGAAGCATCCAACTTCAGAATTTTGCCTAAGTCCAAATCAAATCCGTTAAACATCCGAAACTCACCTGAGGCCCGCGGGACCTCAACCAAACATACAACCAATCCTAAAACATCATACGAACTTAGTCGAGCCCTCAAAACACATCAAACAACGCCTAAACTACGAATCACCCTCCAATCCACACCTAATGAACTTGAATTTCTAAAATTCTACAACCGATGCTGATACCAACCAAACCATGTCTGATTTACCCCAAATTTTGCACGCAAGTCATATTCAACACTACGGACCTACTCCAACTTCCGGATCCGATTCCGACCCTGATATAAATAATTCCACTATCGGCCCGAAACTCTAAGAATTCAACTTTCGCCATTTCAAGCCTAAATAAGCTACGGACCTCCAAAACATGTTCCGGACACGCCCCTAAGCCTGAAATCACCCAACGGAGCTAACACAATCGACGTAGTTCCATTCTGGAGCCATTTTCACACTGTTCCGACTACGGTACAAATTCTAAGTCTTAAGCTCTCATTTAGGGACTAAGTGTTCCAAAACACTCTGAAACTCAAAATGAACCATCCTAGCAAACCACAATAGCAGAAATAGACACGGGGGAAGCAGTTAATAGGGGATCGGGACATAAATTCTCAAAACGACCGACCGGGTCGTTACATCCTCCCCCTCGTAAAACATTGTTTCGTCCTCGAACGAGCATAGAGACATACCTGAAGTGGTGAAAAGATGAGGGTAACGGCTGCGCATATCCTGCTCGGTCCCCCAAGCGCCTCCTCGACCGGCTGACCCCGCCACTGAACCTTTACTGATACAATGCTCTTTGACCTCAGCTTTTGAACCTGCCTGTCCAATATAGCCACTGGCTCCTCAACATAAGATAGATCCTTGTCCAACTGGATTGAACTGAAATCCAACACGTGCGACGGATCACCGTGATATCTCTGGAGCATCGAAACATGAAATACCAGATGAACTCCTGCCAAACTGGGAGGTAAGGCAAGCTCATAAGCAACCTCCCCAACACGTCGCAATACCTCAAAGGGGCCAATAAACCTTGGGCTCAACTTTCCCTTCTTTCTAAATCTCATAATGCCCTTCATAGGCGAAACCCGAAGCAAGACCCGCTCTCCCACCATAAATGAAACATCGCGAACCTTCCGGTCCGCATAACTCTTTTGTCTGGACTGGGCTGTGCGAAGTCTATCCTATATCACCTTAACCTTCTCCAAAGCGTTCTGAACCAAGTCTGTGCCTAATAATCTAGCCTCACCCGGCTCAAACCAACCCACCGGGGATCTACACCGCCTACCATACAGAGCCTCATACAGTGCCATCTGAATGCTGGACTAGTAACTGTTGTTGTAGGCAAACTCCACAAGCAGCAAGAAGTGATCCCAAGAACCTCCAAACTCCATCACACACGCAAGGAGCATATCCTCAAGAATCTGAATAGTGCGCTCGGACTGTCCGTCCATCTGGGGGTGAAATGTTGTGCTCAACTCCACCCGAGTACCCAACTCATGCAGTACGGCTCTCCAGAACCGTGATGTGAACTGAGTACCTCTATCTGAAATGATGAAAACTGGAATACCATACAGAGAACATTCTCTCGGATATAAATCTCCGCCAACCACTCAGAACAATAGGTAGTACACACAGGAATGAAGTGTGCGGACTTGGTCAGCTGATCCACAATCACCCAAACGGCATCGAACTTCCTCAAAGTCCGTTGGAGTCCAACTACGAAGTACATGGTGATCCGCTCCCACTTCCACTCCGGAATCTCTATATGTTGAAGCAAGCCACCCGGTCTCTGATGCTCATACTTCACCTGCTGACAATTGAGGCATCGAGCTACAAACCCGACTATATCTTTCTTCATCCTCCTCCACCAATAATGTTGCCCCAAATCCTGGTACATCTTTGCGGCACCCGGATGTATGGAATACCGCGAACAGTGGGCCTCCTCTAGAATCAACTCCCGAAGCCCATCAACATTGGGTACACATATCCGCCCTTGCATCCTCAATACCCCATCATCACCTATGGTCACATCTCTGGCATCATCATACAGAGCCTTGTCCTTGAGGACAAGCAAATGAGGGTCATCATACTGACGCTCTCTGATACGATCAAACAGGGGAGACCGAGAAACCACACAAGCTAGGGCCCGACTGGGCTCCGAAATATCCAATCTCACAAACTGGCTGGCTAAGGCTTGAACATCCATCGCCATGGGCCTGTCTGCTGCTGGTAGATAAGCCAAACTCCCCAAACTCTCGGCTCGACGACTCAAAGCATCTGCCACCACATTGTCCTTCCCCGGGTGGTACAAGATAGTGATATCATAATCCTTAAGCAGCTCTTACCACCTCCTCTGACGCAAATTAAGGTCCTTCTGCTTGAACAGATGCTGCAAACTCCGGTGATCAATGTAGATCTCACAAGGAACACCGTACAAATAATGACGCTAGATCTTCAAGGCGTGAACAATAGCAGCTAACTCAAGAACATGGACAACATAATTCTTCTCATGTACCTTCAGCTGTCTAGATGCATAGCCAATCACCCTACCATCTTGTATCAATACCGCCGTAAGGCCAATCCTCGAGGCATCACAATAAACAGTATAAGACCCCGAACCTGTAGGCAATATCAATACTGGGGCTGTAGTCAAAGCTGTCTTGAGCTTCTGAAAGCTCTCCTCACACTCTTCCGTCCACCTGAACGGAGCACCCTTCTAGGTCTGCCTGGTCATATGTGTTGCAATAGATGAAAATCCCTCAAAAAATCGACGGTAATAACCCGCCAATACAAGAAAACTACGGAACTCTGTAGATGAGGATGGTCTGGGCCAACTCTGCACTGCTTCCACTTTCTTCGGATCCACCTTGATCCCTTCACTCGATACTACGTGACCCAAGAATGCCACAGAATCCAACCAGAACTCACATTTCGAGAACTTCGCATATAATTTCTTTTCCCTCAGGGTCTGAAGCACTATCCTCAGGTGCTGCTCATGATCTTCTCGACTCCGGGAGTACACTAGAATATCATCAATAAAGACAATTATGAATGAGTCAAGATATGGCCGGAATACACTGTGCATCAAATGCATAAATGCTGCTGGGGCATTAGTCATCCCAAATGACATAACAAGGAACTCGTAATTACCATACCGAGTCCTGAAGGCAGTCTTCGGGATATCTGGCTCCCGAATCTTCAACAGATGATAACCTGAACGCAAGTCAATCTTAGAAAACACTCGAGCACCCTGTAACTGATCAAACAGGTCATCAATACGAGGCAAATGATACCGGTTCTTCACTGTAACTTTGTTCAACTGGCGATAATCAATGCACATATGCATAGAACCATCCTTTTTCTTCACAAACAAGACAAGAGCACCCCAATGTGACACACTGGGCCGAATAAAGCCCTTATTAAGCAATTCCTGTAATTATTCCTTCAACTCAGGAGGAGCCATATGATAAGCAGGAATAGAAATGAGCTGAGTGCCCGGCAACCAATCAATGCCAAAATCAATATCTCTGTCGGGCGGCATGCCTAGAAGATCAGCTGGAAACACATCAGAGAAATCCCGCACTACTGGGACTGAATCAACTATAGGGGTATTAATACCGACATCTCTAACATAAGCTAGATACACGTCACACCCCTTCTCAACCATCGACTGAGCTTTAAGAAATGAAATAACTCTACTGAGAGTGTAGTCTAAAGTACCCCTCCACACTAATCACGGTACACCTAGCATAGACAGCGTCAAGGTCTTGGCGTGATAATCAAGAATAGCATAATGGGGAGACAACCAGTCCATGCCCAAGATAACATCAAAATCTACCATGCTGAGCAATAATAAATCGGCTTTATTCTCAAAAGCACTAAGAGTAATCAAACATGACCGATAAACGCGGTCCACAACAAGAGAATCTCCCACTGGAGTAGAAACATAAATAGGGGAGCTCAAAGAATCCCGAGATACACCCAAATACGGGACAAAATAAGAGGACACATAAGAATAAGTGGAGCCTGGATCGAATAGAACCGATGCATCTCTATGACAGACCGGAACAATACCTGTGATGACAGAATCGAAGGCAACAACCTCAGTACGGGCAGGATGGGCATAGTATCTGGCCTTGCCTCCCCCTCTAGGGCGACCTCTACCTCCCCGACCTCCCCGACCTCCACCTCTAGCTAGCTGGGCGGGTGGGGTAGCAACTGCTGCTGTAATAATAGCCTGGGAACTCTAGGGAGCACGCTGTGGCTGTGAAGTCTATGGAGGTGCACCCCTCCTAAGTCTAGGGCAACCCCTCACCACATGGCGAGTGTCGCCACACTCAAAACAAGCTTTGGGAGGACGTGGCGGCTCTGATTGGCTCGGGCCAGGTGATAGGTTTTAAATGTTCTTGCCTTATATTTTGATGCTCTAACAAACTTACTGATTAAGAACCAGATAGGGAACCTGACCTACTTGGACTACACTGGAATATGACGGATTCCAGCTAAAGGTGAACTGTTACAGCTTCAGGAGCTAGGACCCAAACAAGGACCTGATACACTTGTGGGTTCCTCACAAGCAGTCCAAAGTCAATTGGAAACAGTTGGAAACGAAGTGACTACCTGCACTGTTTCTGCCGCACTGTATTGTCTCCAGCGCCCACTCATTCTCTTACCACATAAAGTACTCACATCATTTCAAGTGATGTGATTTAGGTTTACCTACTATGAGCTTATACAAAACATCACTTGAAGGTTTTTGTTTCTCATTCAAGCCTCTTGCAAAAACTGAGAAATCAATCCTCACGAGCTTGAAGAACAAAGCTGAATGCAACTACGGACCTGTTCCCAAAAGTTAGCATGTTGTTGTCCTAGTTGAGTTGTAACTTTGTGATTGTACTTATTATATCTCCTAAATTGCTTAGCTAGAAGCATTGATTAGGAATCCCTTTGTAAATTCGTAAACTCCCTGAGTTTATGTTGTGACTAGGTGTAGTCATAAGCAAAATCCTTTGTAACCGTAGTGTGACAAAGTGGCTTGTGGTGGAAACATCACAAGTTAGTCAAAGACTTTGTAACTAGGATAGTTATAGAGTGGCTTTTGATGAGAGCATCACAAGTTAGTTGAAGTCTTTGCAATAGGGTTGTTGTAAAGTGGCTTGTAATAGGGAGATTGCAAGTTAGTGAAGTTAAAAGCCTACAGGTGTAGGTCGTGGTTTTTTGATCCCCTTGTGTGGGATTTTTCCACGTAAAAAAATCCTCTACCTTATTTACATACTGTTATATTAGCATTCTCAGAAGAATCTTGTAGAGGACCAGGTACTCTACTGTTTGGTGGACTCATACAAACTAACAATTGGTATCAGAGCAGGTTCCTCCTATCAGGCTAACACCTAGGAAGGATCCTCATGGCTGCTCCACCAAATTTTTAAGAAAGTCAATCTACATACCGACCACCCAAGTTCAATGGACAATACTATGGGTGGTGGAAAGCAAGAATGCACGATTTCATCATGGCTGAGGATTGTGAGTTATGGGATATCATATGCGATGGTCCTTATGTTCCAACCAAGGTATTAGAGGAACTTCCTTTTTCAATGACAAAAACCAGCAGAGTACACTGAAGCAGACAAGAAAGCTGTTGAGAAGAATTTTCATGCCAAGAAAATTCTAGTGTGTGGAATAGGACCTGAAGAGTACAATAGAATCTCCACCTGCGACACTGCCAAGGAAATATGGCAAGCCTTGCAAACAGCTCATAAGGGAACTACACAAGTAAAATAGTCTAAGATTGATATGCTCACTACCGAGTATGAACTCTTTAAAATGAGGGACGATGAATCCATTCAAGACATGCACACAAGACTCACTTCCATCACAAATAAGCTACACTCACTCGGTGAAACTATTCTGAGAAACAAGCTAGTGAGGAAAATTCTCAGTTTTCTGCCTAGCTCTTGGGAAAACAAAGTGAATGCTATTACTGAATCAAAGGACTTACAAGAGCTAACCATAGAAGAGCTGATCGGAAACTTGAAGACCTATAAGCTGAAGAGAAAGATAGACACGAAAGAAGAGAACCAAAGAAAGAAAAGAATCTGATACTCAAAGCTGATAATAATGATTCAAGTGAGGAAGACAGTGACATGGCTTACATAACCAAAAAATTTCAGAAGATGGTCAGAAGAAATGGAGAAATGTTAAAAAGGGACGGCTCTAACAGACCCAAAACTGTGATCTTTGTTACAAGTGTAGAAAGCCTGGACACTTCATGAAAGACTGTCCTCTCTTGAAACAAGAATTCTTCAAGGACTTCAAGAGAAAAAGATCCGCTGACAATACGATGAGACAGGCTCTTGCAGCATGGGGGATTCCTCTAGTGAGTCTGAAGATGAACCTGATATTGGTGATAGTTCCATGGTGGCAGTTGAAGGCGAGGAGATTGGAGATGACTCAAATTTTGCTTTGATAGCTCAATCAGATGATGATGAAGACAATGGAAACAAAGAGGTAAACTTCAAGGAAGTTCAGAGAAATCTGAAATCCTATTCTCCAAAAAAACTTATCTCTTTAGCTAATGTATTAATCACTGCCTTTCATAATCTTATGGAGGATAGGGATTCCTTGACATTAGAACTAGAAGAATCAGAACAAACTAGAGACAACTTAGTGGCTATAGTTACTGACCATAAGAAAATCATTGAAATTCTTAGAGAAGAAAAGGGTGATCTATTGGCAAAAATTACAGACCCAAGGGAAACAATAGTGAAACCATGGACTAAGTCAAAAGCTGAAAATTCTGGAAAGGGAAAGGAGATAGTCAGTGAGGAACATAATAGGCTTGAAAATAAGCTGAAAGCTATGAGATCTAGGATATGTGTTGAAATTGAGAAAAACGAGCAACTCCATGCAAATCTGGAAAGAGTAAAGAATGATCTTGAAAAAGCTCTAAAGTGGACCTGGTCCTCAGAAGCCACCACTGCCTTGCACACTAATGATTGTGAAAACAGGCAGGGAATAGGGTTCCAAGGGAAGAAACTCCTCACTAACCTCACATCAAGTACGTCAATCTCTGATAACTGGCCTTGTACCCAACGTGGGAACACTGGGCACTTCAAGGAAGATGTCCAGGCCAAGAATCAATTGATTCAGAAAAACAGAGTGTTTGCTGAAAAGGTGACTACAAAAGAGGGACCAGGTACCACTCACGAAAATTGCACATTACCAGCATGGACCAAGAGAACTCTTATTCATCCTCTTATCTACTACAAGGGACCCAAACTTGCTTGGGTTCCTAAAACTAACTCTTAATCTCTTGTGCAGGGAACAATGAAAGGAAGCGGTCAACAATGGTTCATGGATAGTGGGTGTTCAAAGCACATGACTGGGAACACCACGGATTTTCTTTCACTAAAAGCCCTGCAAGGAGGGAATGTATCCTTTGGAAATGGAAAAAAGGGGTACATTCTTGGAGTTGGAAAAGTTGGGAAGTCACTCACTCATTCTATTGAAAATGTGTACTATGTCAACGGGCTTAAGTACAGTCTCTTGAGTGTCTCTCAAGTCTGTGATAAAGGAAATAAGGTGGAATTCTTATCTAAAATATGTACAGTCACTGATCTTGTGACCGGTGAAATAGTACTTGTGGCCAAAAGATACAAGAACATCTATGTTGCTGATTTCGAGTCCTTACAGAGTGGTGATCTGAGTTGTCTGAAAGCTGTTGATGATGATGGTAAACTATGGCACAGAAGACTGGGCCATGCAAGTTTTTCTCTTCTGAACAAACTAATTCAGAAGGACCTGGTCCATGGTCTGCCTATGTCACAATTCAAGATGCAAAAGGTCTGTGATGCTTGTGCTAGAGGAAAACATGTGAAGTCCTCCTTTAAGTCTAAAAGAGATGTGAGCACCTGCCACTAGAGCTTCTGCATATGGATCTCTGTGGACCTATGAGAGTGCAAAGCAGATGAGGAAAAAGATACATTTTCATTATTGTGGACGACTACTCCAGATTCACATGGACCCTGTTTCTCAGAACCAAAGATGAAACTGTTGAGGTTTTTGTGGCCTTTGTGAAGAAAATCCAAGTGAAGATGGAGTCTAGAGTCGCATGCATTAGATCCGATCATGGGACAGAATTTGACAATGTCAAATTTGATGAATTCTGCAATGAAAATGGCATCACTCACAACTTCTCAGCTCCCAGAACTCCACAGCAAAATGGAGTAGTAGAAAGGAAGAACAGAACTCTGGAAGAAATGGCAAGAACAATGCTGATCACAGTAGAATTGCAAAGAACTTCTGGACTGAAGTTGTCAACACTGACTGCTACTTGGTGAACAGGTGCATGATCAGATCACTTCTGAACAAAACCCCGTATGAATTATTGAATGAAAGAAAACCCAAGCTGACTCACCTAAGAACATTTGGGTGCAAATGCTATGTTCTCAACAATGGAAAGGATCACCTTGGTAAATTCGACGCCAAGAGTGACGAAGGAATATTTCTGGGCTACTCTTCTCAAAGCAAGGCTTATAAGATATACAATAAGCGGACTCAATGTGTTGAGGAAAGTGTCCATGTAATCTTTGATGAGTCCTATCCATCCTGTAAGAAGAGTGCTGAGGAAGATCAAGATGGAGAACACTTACTAGTTCCTGGTGAAGTCATTAACATGACAAATGGAAAGGCAGATATGATGAGTCAAGAAAAGGAGCCAAATGAAGACAATGCTGCCTCATCTTCAATAGAACCAAGCACGTCAATTACAATAACTGAAGCTGAAGAAAGAATGGTTGGAGACACCAAAGCTCTCATCCAATGGACAACATTATTACTCCTCTAGATTGCGGAGTACAAACCAGGTCAAAAGCTAGAAATTCACTTGCCTTTTCAGCCTTTCTCTCCCAGATAGAGCCCAAAATATCAAGAAAGCCTTGAAAGATGCAGATTGGATCACAGCCATGCAAGACGAGCTACATCAGTTTGAGAGAAACAATGTGTGGCACCTGGTACCTAGACCCCCAGATCGAACCATTATAGGAACCAGGTGGGTATTCATAAACAAGCTCGATGAACATGGAATTACCACAAGGAACAAGGCCAGGCTAGTGGTCCAAGGTTACAATCAGGAGGAAGGGATTGACTGTGATGAAACGTTTGCTCCAGTGGCTCGTATGGAAGCTATTAGAATTCTGATCGCTTTTTCATCTCACATGGAATTCACCTTGTTCCAAATGGATGTCAAGAGTGCATTCTTGAATGGACTTCTTAAGGAAGAAGTCTATGTGAAGCAACCCCCAGGATTTGAATGTCATGAACACCCTGAATATGTGTTCAAACTGGACAAAGCTTTGTACGGGCTAAAGCAGGCTCCTCGAGCTTGGTATGAAAGGTTGTCAAAGTTTCTCTTGGAAAATTGTTTTAAACGAGGGAAAATTGACAACACTCTTTTCTTAAAGAAACGAGGAAGGAACCTGCTCATTGTTCAGGTCTATGTTGATGATATCATTTTTGGAGCAACAGCTGATTCTCTGTGTGAAGAATTTGCAAAACTCATGGGAAGTGAATTTGAAATGAGCATGATGGGGGAACTGAACTTCTTCTTGGGCCTTCAAGTAAAACAGTCCCCAAAGGGTATATCCATTTGTCAACAAAAATATATCAGGGAGCTCTTGAAGAGGTTTGACATGGAAGCATCAAAGGTGATAGACATTCCCATTGCTACTGCCACCCAACTGGACATGGATGAAACTGGATCTCCTGTGAATCAAACCATGTATAGAGGCATTATTGGGTCTCTCCTCTATCTCACTGCCAGCAGACCTGATATTGTGTTTAGTGTGGGGCTGTGTGCGAGGTTTCAATCAAATCCCAAGGAATCTCACTTGAAGGCTGCCAAAAGAATACTGAGATATCTCAAAGGAACACAGGACCTGGTGCTGTATTATCCATCAGGTGATAGTTTTAATCTGATTGGATATGCTGATGTAGATTATGCAGGATATCTTGTGGACAGGAAAAGCATTTCTGGAATGGCTCACTTCTTAGGCTCATGTCTTATCTCTTGGGGCACAAGGAAGCAAAATTTAGTGGCTCTCTCAACAGTTGAAGCTGAATATGTAGCCGCAACATCCTGCTGTGCTCAACTCTTATGGATCAAACAGCAACCGGAGGACTTTGGGGTACTCACTCAGAGTGTGCCCCTTCTATGTGACAATACCAGTGCACTCAACATGGCCAAGAATCCAGTTCAACACAAAAGAACAAAACACATTGATGTGAGGCATCACTTTTTGAGGGACAATGTGGAGAAAGGGTTGATATGTATGAAGTTCTGCAGCACAGAAGATCAAATTGCAGACACCTTCACCAAGGGGCTAGGCAGGGAACAATTTGAAAGAAACAGAGTGAAGTTGGGACTTATAAAGCCAAATTGAGAACCTGATCCCTCTTTAGCGGGTTATGAAAATCACCTTCAAGAAATAACTGGCTTAAAGTTTTTTCTGGCCATGTCTAACTCACTTCAATACCGTTGCAGGTAAACACGCATGATGGGTATAGAAGTTGTAGATGCAATGCTTGAATGATAAAAGAGGATTGATTCTTTCAAAAAGGAGGTCAAGAACCTGGTTCTTGTACCAAAGGTTAGTAGTTCTGTGCATCCTTTAATACACGTCTTAAAAAGGGGTACAAAAATACAACTGCCATGTCATTCAACTTTTTAGATCCTGCTGTCACGTGTCTTCATTTAAAATCGTTCCATCTCCCTCTGAAACATCGCGATTCTCCACGCCCAACCGCCGTTTCAGAACAGGTGCCTATTCCTCTTTTCTTCATAATTATCCTCTTCGTTTAAAAACCCCTTTTGTCTACTCTTCTTCACTATAAGTCCTATATTAGAATTTCCCAAAAGCATAGTCACACCACTTTCACAATGGCAGAGACAACTTCCGATCTCCCCTCCTTAGTCGTCCCTTCTACTGATCAACCTCTGGAGGCTTCCGCTCCCAATAAGCCTTCCTCACCCACAATTACCCCTCCCGCTACTGTCACACCTCACCCAGTATGCCAGTCTCTTCCTAATTCAGAAACCCTTGAAACTGCTGCTCTAACCTCCCAATCGTCTGAGGCTCCCACTAATCAAAGACCATGTGGAGAACAAGGTCAAAACCCTGAGGTCACAAAGAGTTCTGCCATCGCTGCTACTCATTCCATGGTGGTAGTAGCACCATTTGAGGAAGAGAAAAATGCTGTAACCGTGTTTGTGGTGTCTGAGATGGTGTACTGCATGAAATCATCTCTCATAAAGACGAGGTCCAAAGTGTAGGGAACGAAGGGGCCATTGTACCTGTTGAAGAGAATGCACTAGCAGAAACTACTGGGGAATCACATGAGGAACCTGATCCCTCTCGGAGGACCCAGGTCAGGGCTCTTATTCCCAGGACAGTTCTATTCCTGCATTTGCTGTTGTGCCCTTGGAAATTCAAGTACCTGAAACGAGATCTAGTGATGAAGACGACCCAGGTGATGTGGCTCTTGATGCCTTCATAAGCAAGCGGAGGGTTGTGTCCACTCCTGAGTCTGAAACCAAACGACTTTCTACCAGGCTTCAAGTAAAGGTGGCCTACGATTCTGCCCTTCAAAAGAGCAAGAAGAGTAGTAAGAAAAAAAGGAGAAAATTGGTGAAAGACGGTGTTCCTGTAAGTAGCGAAGGGATTCCTGTCGTGGAGGTGGAAGAGGAAACCCCAGATGAACCCGGTTCACTTATCAGACAGTCTTTAAAAAGGAAGCCTGCCTCAATAGAGAAGGAGTCAACCACTAAGTCTAGGATGAAGGATGTGATGAAGGATGCTGGTCAAATCCAAGGGAAAAGGAAAAATCAGTGGAGAGAAGTCCGGCAAACGTAAGTCTGAAAGTTTTGAAGAACCTGGTTTTGTGAAGCGAATGTGAAGTGAAGTCAGTCTTGGCTCTGAATATTTGAGGCATCAAAAAGTTTTGATGGGGCATATGTTTGACCCGGCAATCTCTGAGATGGCTGGTATGCGTCAAATTCTGGAAATGGTCGAGTTTCAATGCTGGGCACATCTATTTCAGATTGATGCCCCTAAGGTATATGAGGCTGAGGTACAAAGCTTCTTTGCTAGCCTCTTTCCCGTCGAGACTGACCACATTTGTGCTTTGGTCAATGGAGTGGACATTGTGTTCGATGTGAAGTTGCTTGGCGAGATTTTAAAAGTTCCTACAGTTGGTGTGTCCAGTGTAAAAGATGTGCGTCATTATAACTTCGAAAATGCCGTGGTGAAAGATAATGCAAACCAGAAAGGGGACCAGATCCACAAGAAAGCGCTACTCCCTGTCTATCAGCTGCTGTTTGAATTGGTTAACAAAGTTCTATTGCCTCGAGCTGAGAGGAGGTCAGTGACTTCTAAGTCTGACCTATTCTTGATGGAGCAACTGGACAGTTGTACTCCTGTGAGTCTGCCTGCTATTATGATTGAACACATGCAAAAGGTTGCCACCTTCAAAGATGGTAATCATGGCCTTCCCTATGGGTTCCTGCTTACTCCAGTGTTCAAATTCTTTAAAGTCCCACTAGGAACGGGCAAAGTGGGGACTCGAAAGCAGACTTTCTCACAGACAACTTTGGAAGAGTGCGTGTGCGTGGAAAAGAATGGGGGGGGGGGTAGGAAGTACATCAACCGTCTCACAGCTTATCAATGCTCAGAACAGTGCAACTGAGGAAATTCGTCGGTTGAAGGCCAGGAATGCTATCCTGGAAGGTCAGCAAGCCCAAGGGGTCCGATGTCAAATGATGAAGTGGCTCGTTTGACAGAGAATGCCGATCTCAGGGCGCAAGTAGAGAACCTGAAAGTAGAACTGCTCAATGAGAAAAAGTCGGCAAATGCCCGAATAGACCTCGTTCTCCAAACACTTGCTGCAGCTACCAAGCCTTTTACTCCTAGTGCCCCCTACGTACCCCTTCAGTGACCGGTTTCTGGAATTGTTAAGCTTTTTTTTTGGCTTGGCAGATGTTTTCGTTTTCTTTTTTTCTATGTGGATTGGGATGAAACACTACTGCTCCCGTTTTACAAGTCCAATGTTGCCTCTTGCTTTTTCAAGCAAAGGCATGTTAAAGCTTTATTACTATCAATCCTTGTTTTATTATGACAGTACTCTCCTTCTGTGTTTCTATTCTCTATCATGATTGTGTGCACATATGTGGCATGAGTTAGCTTAGCTGGACTTCTTTGTGCAGTTATTCTGTTTGTTTTTTCTAATGATGCCAAAAGGGGGAAAATAAATAACATGCCATCAACTCAGGGGGAACACATGTGTTACGAAAGGCCATAGAGTCAGGGGGAACCTATGTTTTT
>NW_017673355.1:0-40508 GCF_001879085.1 Nicotiana attenuata
TCCTTGCATTACTTTCTATTTTATGACATGAGGACATGACATTTTTTTTAAGTGTGGGGTGGGGGTTACTTCGTTGGTATGTTGTGTATATATAGGAATGTAGCTTGATTCTAGTTTGATTGTAGTCTTTGGTTAATTTGATTGTAGTATTTGGTTGGTTTGATTTTAGTTATTGCTTAAATGTGTGAATGTGTGAAAATTTCATATTTTCGACTTGTCCCGACGACGGATATCACTTGACGGGTTTCTTGAAGGTCTAAGTCGATATAAAAAAAACCAATTTTCTTTTGTAGGTAGTGTATCAATTACCCATTGGTTGTTCTTTTGACCGCGGTTCTTTTCCAAGAGTTTTTGTTTGAACCGGGTTAGTTAGTTTTTATTTTAGTTTTTAATTAGGTACTTGTGGGCTAAGCGCTGATATGGAAGGAGGATCCCTTAACGTATTATGCCTTGAATACAGTAGATATTTTAGTGTGACACTTAGGCTCAGTTGTTGATTCTTATTACAGTGCCTTACATTGTATGTTCTTAATTTGGCTTAAGTAATCTGACTAGAGCGTTTCGATGATCCAATCTGGAGTGAGTCATGTGCCATGTGTGTGTGAGGATTGTTGTGTTCTGTGTACTGCATTGCATGCCTAGAACTTGCCCCGTGTGTTTGCAAAGCGAAAGAGTAGTTTGTTCAGTCTTGAAAATGATATAGGCGTTTCTTTGTTAATCTAGATATATATATATTTTACCCGCCTAATTGTTATGTATCGTAGTTAACCCCTTTGAGCTTGTAATCCTGTTTCTTTGGCAACCACATTTCAAGCCTTACCTATTTGTTTGAATTAATCATCTATTTGAACCTTTTACCTCTCATGAGCACTTGAATTGTTATGAACTTTGTAAAAGTTAAAGTGTGGGGTGGTTGGTTTGGCTTTTGAGTGGAACTAATGAAATAAGGAGAAAGGTGCACTGTTTTGAAAAGAGTAAGAGCCACTTGAATTGGAAAAAAAAAAGAGAGAAGGAAAATAATAGTTGTATTGTTGTGAAAAACAATATTCCTTGATGAGTGGTGGCTCTTAATGTAATTGTGCTTAAAAAAAGAATGGGGCTTATATATAATGATGTGAAGGTGAAGTCATGGTTTAACATAAGTGTGAGTTTTAAATGTTAAAGTGTATGTATTAAAGTGCGTAGGGAGGTGAAGTCATTCTCATACCTAAATGTATCCTAGCCGTCCCGCAGCCTACATTACAACCAAATGAAGTCCTAATTAATCCTAAACTGAATGACCTCGATTAGTGGAGTAGTACACTATGTGCAAGCCTATGGTGCATTTTTTTGTGGCATATGAATGTTCTTTTTAAGAGTGAGTGAATTCTTTCTATCTTGAGTTCCTAATTGTTCTTAACTATTATTATGTGTGGAAGCACTCTCGTTTGTTATGAAAGGGAACTTAATTCATGAAGGAAAGGTGAGTTTTAACCTCTGCGTTAGAGTAAGTGAGTAAATTTAGGACTATTGCGTGGCATAGGAGAGCCAGCTCTTGAGGCAAAGATGTTACACTACTGTGCTCAATTCTTGTGAAATGTTCTTGGTGTGACAAGTTAGGGGAGTCGCTCAGTGAAGTTAGGCCGTCGTAGGGTGTGGTTTGATTGCTCGAGGAAGAGCAAAGGTTTAAGTATGGGGTGTTGATAATAGATGATAATCATGCAATTTAGGTAATATTTACACTCTAATTTAGCCGCACTTTAGCTATGTTTGATTGTAAAATATAACAAAATACTCTAATTAAGAGTTTTATGGTTTGCATGAGCCATTCCGGGCTAGGAGGAAGCCAAAAGAGTGTTTTGGAGTCAATATCGAGCATGGAAGGCCACTCGGAGGATGACACGATCAAAAATGAGAAGAAAGAGCAAGGACCAAATCTGTGGTCAGGTTCGCGGTCAGGTCAGAGGCTGCGGACAGAACTTGTCAAATCCGCAGTCTATCCGCGGTCAATCCGCGGCCGCGAGCGGGTTGTTCGGAGCCAAAAAGTCAGGGCCAATTGTGTAATTTCCAGGACGACTCTCCTTGACCCATAAGAAGCCCATCTCGCGCAAAAAGAGGAGATCGAGGTTTTTGAAGTGTATTTGAAGGCAAGAACAGGCAAGAACCAAGGTGGAAGATTCGGCATAGAGTTTTTACCTTTCTTCTTCTTGTTTTTATCATTGATGATGAATTCTATCATTATTATGGTGAAAATGATTATGCGTAGCTAAACTACTAATCCAGGGTTTTGATGGAACCTCTTGGAGGATGAAGTTCGTGTTATGTTAATATAGATTTGCCCTAATATTTTCTCTGTTTGTTCAACTATATTGTGATTGTTGTTGATTGAAGGGCCCTCAATCGGCTGTGCCAATTTAGTATGCCTTACTCGGGAGAGAGTGCATATTTAGGTAGTTATTTAATAACACCACTCCTAACGTATATGAGGGATCAATACAAAGGGTTTAAAGGGTGGATTAGGGATAACGAGACCTTATGTGCGATTTAAGTGAGCTGTAACTAAGGACAACTTGTGTGATTCGGGAGAATATGTCTATTATATTGTTGTAATTACTCGGGAGAGAGCTACGACAGTCAGAGTGCTCATGATCGATAGAGAAAACTTAGGCAAATTTATAGCAAACATAGCGGAAAAGATTCCGACAAGAGGGGAAATCAAAACCTTAGACCACTCTTATTCTTGCTTACAAACCGTTTATAGCTAGTTCTTAATTACTGCAATTTTATTACATAATATTTAGTTAATAAACACCCAATTTGTTACTCAAATATCTCTGAAGATTGAATACGCGAATTTCTGTGAGTCCAATAGCTGTGATTGATAGGTTAATTCACTGTGGGATTCGACTCCGAACTTGTTAACCGGAATATATTTGCAGCGACTGCTTTGTCCTTTTTATAAGGCATACTTGGGTGTGATCAAGTGCAATATGAAATTAACGTCTGCCAAATATTCTCTTACGAAGTATCTTAGGATAAAAACTTCAGCAATGACTAAAGTTTGGAGTTCTTTTTGGATTGATTACTTACGTACTTAGAATACTCAATTTGTCGAAAACGGTTCTTTGCACTACCTCTGCACTCGCGTTCTTTGAAATTCATCAAAAAAAAAAAAATTGAAAAAAAGATTGGCTACCAAAAGGAGTAAGCAAATCTACCCAGCCCATATCAACATAAATCTGTATCTACATGTCTGGCTGATTGTCTCTTTATATGTTGAATGCTATTGTAGACAGTATAGGCAATCACTTTCCAACAGTGAATATATACAGGAAAAATCCAGACATGTTGGTGACTCCATGTCTCCAAAGTATTTGTTGCCTATGTATAGGTTCAAATTTGGATGACCACGACCACTACTGAGTGTAGCAAGGAACGAGGTCCTTATGATGCAGCATCCTTTGGTCGGCATGAAGGGCGACGACCAAAAATGTGAGTAAACGCATGACATTTGTAGTAATGTAAGCATGATAGGGAACAGTAGGAATACTTTTCGAATATTCCTTGTATGGTATCTTTTTTAGGGTAAAAGGGGGATTGTCCTCTATAAATAAGGGGGAAAACATTCTGTAAAGGGGGATAGAGGGATCTTACGGACCTTTGGCTAAGAGCATCCGTTACAATATCTTTCTACATTTAAGGTTATCATATTGACGCTTAATCATTCGGTTTCGAGATATTAAGAAGCATTATTCATCTTGTTCATCCCTTGCATTGTTCAATCTAGAGTTTATTATACTTGGCCGAGATTTACCTCTTCATCTTCTTTAATTGATTTAATCAAAAAAGGTTTCAATCTCTTTTGGGTCAAACAATGTAGTGACGTCTGTTGGGATTTCTTTAGCTAAGATATTAGTTTTATCTAGACTCCTGAAAGGGATAATCACCTCTTCCTAGCTTGGTACAAACCAACAATGGCAGGGAAAGGAGATGCAAGGCAAAAAGCAATAGTAGGCGTCACAACCAACCTCCTGAACACCATCAACGAAGATAGCAGAGAGGATAACAAAAATGAAACATCAAACACCACACCCGGGGGAGACGCTTCACCTCCCCCATACGAAAGCGTGAGTGCTTCGCGCAAGAGGGAAGCCTCCACATCTGCAACAAGAGAGGCACCACCGACAGCAAGAAGACTGCTGGAAGAATGGCTAACAAGTACTCTGAACACCATACTGGATAAACCTGCCCAAAGGGATAATAGGAATGTTACACATGCAGATGTCACGATAAACGTTGATGAGCAAGATGCCTTCCATACAGGTAACACTTATGTTGCTAATGACGCAGGCAATGATACGCTTGCGATCGTTTTAAAGAAAATGGAGAAGATGGAAAATGAAAATAAGGCACTCCGTGACCAAATGAAGGAACACCAAGATAGGGTTGACAAGATACCAGGCGCTCCAAAGTTGCTTCCAAAACGTGACGTTGGTTGATTCATCGAGCAACCATACAATGAAGAAGCGACCCCCTACGCCATTCCAAAGACCTTCAAAATGCCGCCCCACTTAAAGATATACGATGGCACTACCGATCCAGAAGACCATATCATCCATTACATTACAGCCGTAAAAGGTAACGATCTTTCAAAAGAGCAGGTACCATCGGGCCTATTGAAAAAGTTCGGCGAAACCCAAACAGGGGGAGCCTTGACATAGTACTCGCAACTACCGGCACGCTCGATAGCAACGTTCAAGGAAATGGCAGACAAATTCGTCACCGCCCATGCTGGAGCCAAAAAGGCTGAAGCTAGGGTAAATGATATATTTTCCATAAGACAGATGCACGGCGAGGGACTCAGGGTCTTCTTAGCTCTGTTCAACAGGGTGAGAATGAGCTTGCCGAATGTGTCAGAAGGAATGGCAGTAGCAGCCTTCCAAAACTGATTAATAGAAACGAGCCAAGAGCGACCAGAAAATTGCTGAGCAGGCTCATGAAATACCCTCCAACTACTTGGGAAGAAATCCATAACGCCTAATGCGCCGAGGTACGAGCCAAAGAGGACGACCTCAACGGCCCGACCCAACGGTTGACGTCACTTCAAACTGAAGCAAGTAAAGATCATTGCAACGACGATCGAAGAGATCGGTTGGGGCCCCTCCTAGATTGGGAAAGGCATCAGCCCTACGTCAGGACGTCTGCCCCGCCTCAATCGCGGCACACAGATACTCCTCCTTAACATACAACACCATATCGACACGAGAATGGTATGCCTCCACTCCTATCCGCTCACAATTTTTGTGTTTCTCCTTCAGAAATAGTGTACGCCCTAGAGAAACTCGGTCCAAAGGTGCAATGGCGGCAAAAGATGAGGTCAAACCCCAGTACTCGGAATTCGAGCGCTTTCTGCAAATTTCACCAAGAAAGGGGTCACAAAACCGAAGATTTCATAGGACTACACAGGAAGTAGTACGAATGCTAAGCCAGGGACACCTGACAGAGTTGTTAAGTGATCGAGGACGGGCTAACTTCACCCGCGGACGCGAACAACCCTAGGGACCTCCAAAACCGCCTTCTCCCGCTCACACTATACAGATGATCAGCGGCGGGGGCGATGGCACATCAATCAATCATGTCAAGTTCACCACCACACATAAACTCAAACGATCAATCACCCATGATCAGTATGATGAACTCGAAGACAGTATCATCTTCGATAAGTGAGATGCCGACGATTTGTCTTTCCCTCACTATGATGCTCTTGTTATCACTTTACGTATTGCAGATACTGATGTAAAATGGTAAATGACGGGAGCGGCGCGTGTATTATCCATCCTCGAGTCCTCATGCAGATGAGACTCGAAGACAAAATAATACCGCGCTACATAATGCTAACAGGTTTTAATAATGCAGTTGAGTGAACTTCTGGGGAGATAGTGCTACCCGTCCTAGCCGGAGGAGTCACCCTGGAAATGACGTTTCACGTCATGACCCAGGAAACAACCTACAACGCCATCATAGGGCGCCCGTGGATACATGCCATGCGAGCGGTCCCTTCTATTCTCTATCGAGTGATCAAATTTCCTACCCTATGGGGAATATTCAGCATTCGAGGCGAGCAACACACCGCATAAGAATGTTATCGCATCGCCCAAGATTGCGCACACACCCAACAACTCAAAGGATCAAATGCAGAAGCATAGCAATCAACGATGTCGGGAGCCAAACTTGACATACAGACAGACGTTATTAAGGACCCCGACATCGTGGAAGCATCCGAGTCAACGATAGAAAATCCTGATCCCGTCCTACTAGACGGCAACGACAACACAAAAAAGGCTTATATCGGGCACAACATCTTGGAACCAAGTAAGTTTCATAAGTTCTTGACTGACCATGCCGATCTGTTTGCCTTCTCCCATGCAGATATGCCAGGTATCCCAAAGGATATCGCCACACACAAGCTAAATGTCGACCCCCTATACCTGCCAATACGGCAAATAAGAAGGAAGTTCAACGCTGCAATCAACGAAGTCGTCAGCGAAGAAGTTGATAAGCTGCTCGCGAATGGCTCGGTCTAATAATCAAAATACCCTCAGTGGGTCGCCAATGTATTCATGGTGAAAAAGAAAAACGGAAAGTGGTGGATGTGTGTAGACTTCACGGACCTAAACAAGGCATGTCCAAAAGATTCTTTTCCATTTCCACACATCGACCAGTGTCACACCTCCTTTTTTACCATCCGAGAGGTAATATAAGAGAGTTTTTCCAATTAAAGTGACATTATTCGATATGGGATTATTTTATTTAGTTTTCAGAGTCGCCACTTGGAAAAATTTATTTGGTGTCCCAAATCACCGGTTTATTTTAAATCCCAAATTGAGAAAGTTTTCGACTTTATTTAAAAGTTTGCGAACCAGAAGTTCTAGATAAGGAATTCTGTTAACCCGGGAGAAGGTGTTAGGCGTTCCCGGGTTCCGTGGTTCTAGCACGGTCGCTTAGTGATTTATACTTGGCTTAAATTGTTTAACTACTCATTTTTAGGACCTATGTGCATTTATCTTTTACTGCTTTTAATTGCTTAATTATTCGTAATTAAAGAATTGAGTTACGCGTACGTATACTCTTTTCCTTTGGCGCGTCAAAAATCATGTCACGCGAACGTGTCCACAATTAACAACGCTTTGTTTATTTATTAAGAAAGTTTAGTCAGAGTTGCGCGAACGCATACTCCGATTTTGTTTTTAAAGAAACATACTGATGTCACGCGAACGTGTACACAATCACAATAATAAATTAAATGCATGCCTAAGGTTCGCCTACCCAGGTGTGGTCGGCCTAGCGTGCTCCTAACGGATATAGGCAAGTAAAGTAAAACAATTAAAATGATAAATACAATTTTCTATTCTTGTTGTCCACCCCATGACCCATTTACATTACTCTTTCTAATCAACTTCAACAGACAAACATTAACCTATAGAATAGCACACCTCAACATTCTTAGAGATTGCAAACTAATTTCAAACAAAGTGAAATAAGCAAATAAAACTAGCAGCTGAGAACAGAATAATTACAGCACATCAAACAAAATTAAACAAACAACTTATTCAAAACATTCGAATAATTGAGTAAAAGGCAACGAAATGAACCTCTGCGTAAGCTCACAAAGCAAAAGTGAAAACGTGAAAATGAGATTGAGCAGTGGCCTTGCAGCCTTAATTCGTGACCAGATCAGAACTCCAATTTGGTTTACAGAACTCTAGTTTCAAACTTGACGGAAAACTGGACAGCAACGAGAACCATGATCGGAACCCGGAATGCTCGAACTCGGACTCCCACTGCCTCAAACGCCCATCCATTGTTTCAGAAATTAAAATTTGAAATTAGAATCGGAAGAAATAGAATCCTTTGTTTAGTTTTCTAAAAATTTAATCACCATCTAATGTTCAAATAAAGAAACATCTTTCGTGTGTATTTTCTCATTGTTCAAAAGAGCAAAAAGAAAGAAAAATGAGAGAGAGATGGATCATATTTCTAAAGCTCTCCCTGTTATAGACTGTAAATTGGTCGTTCCCTTCTCTAGCTATCTTCGTCCTTCCTCTCATTTTCTGTTCTCTAAGGTCTGTCTCCGTTGGTCTTTTAGGATGTAGAAGGTCTATGGTTGTGTTGCTGTTTCTCGTTTCTGTTAGTATGTGAGTGGTTACTAGTTTCCGGCCATTTCTGATGGGTAAAGAGTAGCAACGGGTCTACTGTAAGGTGAGAGATTCTGGAGGTGAGTATTGAAGAAAAAGATCCACCCTGTTCAAGGGTGGTCGTTCACGAACCAGGGGAAACGACTGGGAGGTTGATTGGTATTCCAGCGAAGCAACAACTGTTAGTGTTGTAGTTGTTTGGTCGCTGGTTTGTTTAACAGAAGGGGTAACGACTAGATGGGGTGTGTTGAAGAAGATGAGATATAGAGGGGGGGGGGGTCATTTCTTTGTTGTAAACGGCGGATGTCTGTAGAGTCAAGGTCTCTAGGTTTAGGGGTCTAAGGTCTATTATATAGATTTAATTAGGTTTTTAGGGTTATAAAAATCCGATGTGGGCTAAGGGAAATGGGCCTCTTTTGGGCCAATTTGGAATAAAAATACTACTCCTACAATTAAAATAACAATTATCTACTTCTAATCTAAAAATTATTTAAAATAATTCATAATCACTAACTTACTAAGGTCAAAAGAAAAAACGTATTTTTTGTGAGTTTTCTTTCCTTTTGCAAATTGGAACGAAATTTAGTACTCTAAAAAATGTGAATCTTTTTGTGTGATTTTAATTTTCTCAAATAAAGCATATAAAAAGGTGAAATAAAAGCTAAAATATAGAGATTAAACTTAAAACTATTTAAATAATAAAAAGTGAGTAAAAATCCAAATATGGTCAAAAATTAGGTGCTCACAGCTGCCCCTCTTTGCTTGAAAACATGAAGAGTTTTCAATCATAGACACAGTGAGTTGTGTGACTAATTTTGATCATAGCGTTATTTAAAAGAGGAAGAAAAATAAAAGAAAAAGGTAAAATCGAGTCCTGGTTTTGGACAGCCTACATATCCCGGGTTATAGGGGAATCAGGTCGCGTGTAGTTCAAGAAGTAGGAACAGTGATGGAGAATACCGAGGTGGGGAGCAGATTGAGGTGTCGTTTCATCGAGGTTCCAGGCCGCGGTCCCGTTATTACATCAAAATCAAAATTAATAAGATTAACTAAGCCTATCAGCTACGAGTTACAAGATTCCTATCTATGAGTCTTCTGAAACTTGATCTTGAGTCTTGGTTGGTTCTTCGTGCGGACTCTGATCTAGATCTTGATGCTTGTTAGCTGCAGGTGCTGGTTCTTTCTTCTTCAGCTTTTCGGATCAAGGCGGGACATGCAAAGCTTGTGACTTCAATCATATCTTGAGCAGTCCGCATTTTTCTCCGCTTCTATACTTAAAGTTCAACTTCTTTTCTTGTTTTTCTTTTCTTTTATTAGGTTTGAGACTTCTTCTTTTGGACATCTCAAACCTTGTGCCTCACGGTGAAAANTGTTTTATGCCCCTACTTGCCTATGCTTTGGTTATAAATTGCTACAAAATAGTCCCAAAATGCTCACAAGTTGTACTTGATTGCAGGTTTGATCGACAAAGCGACAAATGTCAAATATCGGCTCAGAAAGGAGTGAAACCTGCTCAAGTGTCGAAGACTAAGGAAGTTGAGGAAAAGAGGACCTACTGCGGACCGCGCAACTGTGAACGCGGCCTCACTAGGAGGTTCAGAGGATGGCAGATTCAAGGAGCATGCTACGCGGCCGCGGTCATTTCTACACGGTCCACGATCAGGCTCCGCGGCCGCGCTACTCTTTTACGCGGTCCGCGTAGCAGAGATTCAGAGAGCAAAAATTTGGCCACTTCCAAGCAAACCGGCCCGCGTTCATTTCTGCGCGGCCGCGCTAACTTCCACCACGGCTGCGCTACATTTTTACGCGGTCCGCGGTCCTCAACTTCAGAGAAGCAGAAACCGGGAGTTCAAGAGACAGCACGACCGCGGTCATGTTTGCGCGGTCCGCGCTGACCCCATAGGGGTATTTTTGTCCAGTTTTTCCAGCCCAGTATAAATAGGACCTTTTTCCATTTTTAGGTCAAGTTTTATTTTCTGAAC
Source organism: Nicotiana attenuata (assembly GCF_001879085.1). Classification (NCBI taxonomy): domain Eukaryota; kingdom Viridiplantae; phylum Streptophyta; class Magnoliopsida; order Solanales; family Solanaceae; genus Nicotiana; species Nicotiana attenuata. Next base: position 10,157 of record NW_017673355.1, read on the forward strand.
GCAGCTGAGCTCGTGAGACCGATATCTTAGCACTTTTTGGTCACTTTGTCTCTTTATTATTGAAGTTTCTTCTTAGCAATTAATTAATATGCTCATTTCTTCATCTATTTCTTTAATTTCTGTATCTAGCATGAGTAGCTAAACTCACTAGCTAGGGTTGTGGCTCGACCCTAGTGTGGGTAATTGATGGGTGTTGCCATCTAAGGTTAGATTGATATTGGGTGTTTGTTATTTGGGTTGATATTAGGTTTTAATTAAGGATTGGTGGTTGCAAACACTGATTCTAGCTTTGTGGGTTTAACTCTTCTTGAGAATGAGAGTCCATGACCCCAAAATTGACCCAACAAGGAATTGGGATGGACACATGAGAAATGGTAGTCCCAATTAACGGGTTAAATCTCGAGAGAGTAATCACCCTACTTGAACCCTAGTTGCTTGGTCTAATTGGCCTACCCAATTGGTCTCGAGAGAGCCAATTGGGCAAAATCACTCTCTCTACCGAGAGGTGTGAGAGTGGGTACAATTGTGCAACAGTTATAGCATAAGCCCCAAATATGTCAATCTATCCTTAGTAGCATCTACCTGTTAATTAGCCACCTAGGCAATGCCGCGACCCTAGTGCCTTTCTCTATATTAAATACAACTTAGCAATATTCCCGTAGCATAACTTAGTTTTATAATAGTAGATATAAAAAAATCAAAGGAAAACCAAAGATGTTTGAAGTGATATTAGAAGCACAACAGCAACTCTAGACTAGACAGACATTACAACTCCACTACTAGCTCCCTGTGGAAATTCGATCCCGAACCACTATTCGGGTAAAAGCTATTGTGACCCGCTCTTCCTACCTTAGTGTAGTGTCGAGTCGGCAGCGATCAGGGTGCTGACTAGTTGGCCCCCACTTGACTGGGCTGTAGCTGGCTGGCCTCCACTTGCCTGGCCTCCACCTCTAGGACAGCCCCTACCCGCCTGCCCTCCGCCTCTGGGCAGCCGGACAGCTGGTGCTGTAATCATGGGCTGCTGGCCCTGCTGTACTGCCTTGCCCTGAAGCCTGGGATAGAATCTCCGCATATGACTGAAATCTCCACGCTCGAAACAACCTCTTGATACGGTGGTCTGCTGGCCTGAATTTTGAACCTGATGGCTTGAGTACCCACTGGAAGAACCCTGAATAGCTGGTGGGCGATAAGAACTCTCTAGCATGGCACTGAAATAGGCGTTGGAAGAACCCTGATGGCCTGAGTACCCACTGGAAGAACCCTGAATAGCAAGTGGGCGGTAAGAACTCTCTGGCATGGCACTGAAATAGGGTCGCACTGGAGCACCCCGAAGAGGCGATGGTGCTGGATATGTGGGCCTGCTAGGCTGACCCCTCCCAAACTGACCTCTGCCCCCAGCCGGGGAACCTCTAAACTCTCTAGAATAACGAACCCGCTTGTCCTGCTATATCTACTCCTTACCTCTCTGATGGTAACCCTCAATCCTTCGAGCTATCTCCACTAATGGCTGATAAGAAGTCCTTATCTCAACCTCCCGGGCCAAACTGGCCTGAATACCTGAGTGCAACCCAGCAACAAACCTCCGCACTCTCTCCGCATCTGTAGGAAGTATCATAAGTGCATGGAAAGACAACTTAGAGAACCTCGCCTCATTATTCGGTCACTGACATCAGACTCTGCTGAAGCTCCTCAAACTGAAACCGCAACACTTCCCTCTGGGAGGGTGGAATATACCTATCCAAGAAAAGGCGTGTAAACTGATCCCTAGTCATGGGAGGAGAACCTGCTGGTCTACCAAGAAGATGAGACTGCCACACCTACAGGCCCTGCCCTCCAGCTGGAAAGTAGTGAAATCCACCCCATGGGACTCTAGTATCCTCATGTTGTGCAGTCTGTCCCTTCACTGATTAATGAAGTCCTAGTGATCCTCATGTCGCTCACCCCCGTAGACAGGAGGGTGTAGCCTAGTCCATCAGTCTAATAGCTTCTGCAGCTCGCCGGCCGTAGCTGGCTTGCGCTCAGGTATGGCTGCTGCCACTGGCTGGGCCCCGCTCACGGGTAGTACGCTCGGGGTCTGATATACAGTAGCTGCATGCCTAGGAGCCTAAGCAGTAGGGCTCTATGCTCCCCCTCCCACCTGAGATGTGGTTGTGTCTGCTGGAAATAAACCATCCTGGGTCATAGTATCCATGAACCGCAACATACAACCCATAACCTCCTGAAAGCCCGATGGTGAGATGAAATCTACCGGGGCTGGCTCTACTGCAGGCACCTCGCCCTGCGCCTCAATAGTGGGATCATCCACTGGATCTGCTGGTGGTACAACTAGGGCAAATCTAGGACGTCCTCGTCCCCTAACTCGGTTAGTGCTCTCCCCCGGCCTTTGCCCCGACCTCTAGCAACAGGGGGAGCAGCTCCTCCTGGGTCCGGAATATCCGCCGCGTGCGCTATCACCATCTATGAGAGAGTAAGAGAAAGGCAATTAGTGTAACATCAACTACACGATAGGAGATAAAGAAAGAGTAGATTCCTAACACCATATAGCCTCTCGAAGATAAGTACAAACGTCTCCGCAACGATCAGCAAGACTCTATTAGGCATGCTCATAACTTATGAGACCTACGTAAACCTAGTGCTCTGATACCATATTATCACGACCCAGTTCTATTATAGGTCGTGATGGCACCCAGCGCCGTCGCTAGGCAAGCCAATAGTGAACTAACTACGTGATTTCCCTTTTTAATAGATTTTCATGTAATTAAACTTTTGTTAAATTTAAAATATTTAAGGAAAAACAGACTTAAAATAAATAAAATTAAAGCAGCTAAGTGCAAATCATAACCATAGAAATAAACCAAAACCATAAGTCTACTAGTGTGTGCCAAGACCTGGTGCCACAAGTGTACGAGCAACTAGTAGAATATACTAAAGAATACTAGTCTACTGTCTGAAGTGAAATAGACAGAAAATACAAGAAAAAGAAAGACTCTGGCTGCTGCAAAACGGGCTTAGAAAGGCAGCTCACCGCGAAGTCTCGGGAATCAGGGATGCGCGCCGAACTGATATCCAGATGCATCTGCCTCTGATCCTCCACATTTACTACAGAAGTGTAGCGTGAGTACATAAATAACATGTACCCAGTAAGTATCCAGTCAAACCTCGAAGAAATAGTGACGAGGGGTCGACTTTGACACTTACTATGGGCTAACAATGAAATGTCAAAATTATAACTAAACATGGAATACATAAATAAAGCCGAAAGCTAAATCACAGGAAAATAATAGGCAATCCTCTCACTAATAATAAATCCCAAGTTCGTTTCCATCATTTAACAATTTATATCTCAAGCTAATGAAGCAATATCAATTTTTAATTAGTTCCAATAATTTATTACGTGCAATTTAGGCCGAGGTTGTACGACCCAATCCAACATAAAATAATTAAACTGTGCACTGCTGAGGATCAAATGGCACGAACCATATATGCATCTATCTGCTACCGAGGTGTTCGGCCCGCTCCACATAAGAGAAAATACATTAAAACAACCAATTCAAGATTTATTTAGAGTAAAATATTCAAAGAAATACCAATTCTCATTAACGGTCCAGTAAATGAAGTTTAACCATTTACCATTCTTTTATCAAGTTCCAACATGACTTAAGCAATCAAATTAACAAGTAGAGTGCAAACATCGCAAGTATAACATGATTTGGGTCCTAGACTACCTGGACATAAGCATAACTAGTAGCTACATATGGACTCTCATCACCTCGTGCGTACGTAGCCCCCACAAATAGAAGCACATATTAATTCAATTCACTTATGGGGTTAATTCCCTCTTACAAGGTTAGAAAAGAGACTTACCTCGTCCCAAAACTTACTTTTCGGCCCCAAAGTCACTCTAAAGCCTCAACTCGGTGCCGAACACTCCGAAACTAGTCAATGATTTATAAATAAATCAATACATGTTCAAAAGTTCATATTCCAACTATTAAAGGGATTACCTAACCCCAAATGTAGGATTCCTAAAATTTAACCCCGGGCCCACGTGCCTGGATTTCGGAAATTTTCGAAGAAAGTTGTTACCCATAACCTCATGAACTCAAATATATGATTTTCCTTAAGTTCCATAACAAATTTCGTGGTTATATCCCATTTTTATCAAAAACCTAGGTTTTCCATCTAATCAATAAATTCCACAAATTTACATGTTAACATCTAACCATAATCTATGTTTTAAACTAATATTGTGTAGAAGTTACTTACCTCAAAGTGCTAGGTGAAAACCCCTCTCAAGAAGCTCCAAAATCGCCCAAAAAGCGAGAAAAATGGGTTAGAAATGGCTTAAGTCCCGTATTAAGTGAACCATTCTGCCCCGGCGATTTGCGCTTCTGCGGCTCAGTAGCCTTATCTGTGGAAAGTCCTCGCAGATTCGGTCCTTCCCCTCAGCCGGCTCCCTCGCTTCTGTGAGACCGCTTCTGCGGTGCGTGCGTCGCACCTGCGATCTCAGTCTGCTCCTGCGATGGCCTTCTTCGCACCTGCGGCTCCACGAGTGCGGCATTTTCCCCGCTTCTGTGGTCATTGGGCAGCCTACGCTAGGTCGTTTCTACGGTAAAAGGCTCGCTTCCGCAAGCTCGCACCTGCGGTTGGCCAAGCGCAGGTGCGATTATACGAGCATCTAGGAGCTTCAGCTGTTGCTACCCAGTTCCAACTTGGTCCAAGCCTCGTCCGATTAACACGAGGGATGGCCGAGGCCCCTCCCAAACATACCAACAAGTTTGGAATCATAAAACTGACTCGCTCGAACTCTCAGAACGCACAAAACAACAACAAAACTAAGAATCACACCCCAAACCAATTGAATCAAAAATATGAACTTCAAGTTCTTCAATTTACTTCAATGCGCCGAATCGTGCTTAAACTACTCGAAATGACACCAAATTTTGCGTGCAAGTCTTAAATGACATTACAAAACTATTTCCGGTATCGAAATCCCATTTGGACCTCGATATCACCAAAACCTACTCCAAACCAAATTTAAAGAACTTCAAAAACCTTCAAAGAGCCAACTTTCACTATTGGGCGCCAAAATATCCCGGGTCATCCGAAACCCGATCTTAATATACGCCCAAGTCCAATATCATCATACGAACCTATTGGAACCGTCAAATCCTGATTCCGAGGTTGTTTGCTCAAAATGTTGACCGAAGTCAAACTTAGCCTTTTTAGCCAACCCTAAGGAACCAAGTGTTCCGATTTCAACCCGAACCCTTCCAAATTCCAAACTTACCATCCTCGCAGGTCATAAAATAGTAAAAGCACGTACGGGAGGTCTTATTTAGGGAACAAAGTCCTATAAAGCAAAATGACCGGTCGAGTCGTTATAGTCTGCGGCGGCGCTGTTAGCATCTGCCTGCGGCTGGGCGTTGACAAGGGTTATCGGTGGGTCGACAGAGACACATGCATGCTTGTCTTTTGGCCCAGCCAAGACCACGGGGCCGTCCATGGTACTAGACGTTGAGAGGCTTGCTAGGATGCCATGGGGCGCGTCCAAAGGGTCATGTGGCATGGATGGAAAGCCGCCCATGACAGTAGTTATATTAGGGCATGGGAGTTGTTGGTTTCATCAAATTAACAGATACAAAAGGCATCGAGCAAGCAACATAATATGGATGGATGTTTCTGTCTTCTCTTATATCATTTTCTCTTGGTATGTTTATTAAAGTCTGGTCATACATTTGATTCTTAGTGAGAGGATCTGAAACAGAAATTGCTCCTTTTGCCATGAGGACAAAATGTTCTTTGCAAATAATGTATAAATTTTCATACTTCTACTACGATTAAACTAGCTCTTTTTACCATAGTTGATAGTGTTTTTTATGCAATGGCACAAACTTTTGAATACTTCAATTTTAATTTTATGGAAAAAGGGAGAAGTAAAAGCGATGAGGATAACGACCCGACTGGTTGTTTCGAGCTCTAGGGCGTTGTTCAGCAGTTTGAGGCCATGAACAACTTTACTTCAGGTATTATGACTTGTGTACATAGTCGAAATTGAGATTCAAAGAGTTCGGAGTTGAACTGGAAAGAGAATTCTCATTTCAGAATCTTAAAGTTGGAAGAATTTGACCAAGGGTTGATTTTGAGTAAAAGACCTCGAAATCGGAACTGAAGGTCTCAACCGGTTCGTATGATGATTTCGGACTTGGGCGTATGTTCGGATCGGGTTTTAGATGACCCAGGAGTGTTTCGGCGCCTATTGTGGAAGTTAGCATTTTGGAAGAATTTCATAAAGTTGGCTTGAAGTGCATTTCAATGTTATCGATGTCCGTTTGGAATTTCGAGTCTGAGGATAGCTCCGTATGGTGATTCTGGTATTGGAAGCACGTCTGGAAGTGAATTTGTAGGTCCGTAGGTCATTTTTGAGTCATTTCGCTAAAGTTAGAAATTTGAAGGTTTTTGAGAAGTTTGACCAGGAGTGGACTTTTTGTTTTCAGGGTCGAATTCCAATTTCGGAAGTTTGAGTAGGTCCGTAATGTCAAATGAGACTTGTGTGCAAAATTTTTGGTCAATTGGATGTGATTTGATAGGTTTCGGCATCGAATGAAGAAGTTTGAAGTTCAAAAGTTCATTAAGCTTGAATTGGAGTGCGATTCATGGTTTTGGCATTGTTGGATGTGATTTGAAGGCTCGCCTAAGTTCGTAATGTGATTTGGGATGCGTTGATATAATTGCTTGAGGTCCCGAGGGCCTCGGGTGGAATCCGGATTGTATATGGATTGAGTTTGGACTTCAAAGAAGGGCTGTAGCAGCTGCCTTCTGGTTTAACCGCACCTGCAAGGTTTTGGCCGCAGATATGGAGCCACAGAAGCGGCCAAGAAGGGCGCATGTGCGATTTTGGTGGGGAGGTGCTGAGACCGCAGATGCGGCCATTTCTCCGCAGATGCGAGACCGCACTTGTGGAAGAGAAGGCGCAGAAGCAGAGCGGGCAGCTGGGGGCATCTCCACAGCATTTGCCGCACCTGCGGAACCGCAGAAGCGGTCAAGTGACCGTAGGTGCGAGGATCGCTGGGCAGTGAGGTCTCTTTAAAGCGGGAATTTGGCCCATTTTCTTCCATTCTCTCTTGGTTGGACGATTTTTGGAGAGCTTCAAGTGGGGGTTTTTCATCATCTATGTTAAGGCAGGTTAATCCCACCTCTTGTTAGTTAAATACATGGTTTTATTGTGGATTCAAGCATGAAAACTCGTAGAAGTTGGGGTTTTGATTGGAAAACCTAGAATCTTGTGTATTTGGATTTTTACCACAAATTTTTGACATGGAATTGAGAATAAATTATATATTTGAGTTCGTGATGTCATGGCAAAGTTTATCTTCGAAAATATTCGGAATCCGGGCACGTGGGCCTGAGGGTGATTTATCGGGTTTTCTAACGGATTGAGAATTGTTGTAAATAGGATTATAATGAGTATTTGAGTATATATTAATGTGTTTGCATAATTATTGACTAGTTTTGGAGTGTTGGGCATCGGTTCGAGTCGTCGGAAGGGCTTGAGAGCCGGTTATGGAAATTCGGAGCGAGTTAAGTCTCCTTCTAACCTTGTAAGAGGTAATTAACCCCATAGGTGAAATAAATTAATATGTACTTTTAATTGTGGGGGCTACGCACGCACGAGGTGACGAGAGTCCGTATGTTGCTACTAGCTATGCCTATGTCCGGGTAGCCTAGGTTTACACCATGACATGTTGACATTACCATCAATTTATGTTTATTGTTTGCCTTGAGCGATAATTGTCTTGAAAGAATTGAATGTTGAAGAATCTAAGATTTAAAAGGTTTCATTTGAACTTCGTAAATTCGAAAAGAATTGAGGAATATTATAATAGCTTAAGAAATCTATGGGTAACCGCGTCGCATGTATGTTTCGTGAGCGGGGTAATTTACTCAAAGTTTAAAGATGAATTTCCATTATTCTTAAAAGAATCATGAAAGAGGTATGACTTAAATGTTAAATTTATATTCGACCGCGTCGCAGGTATGATTTGCGAGCGGGGTAGTTTTCTAAATTTATATTTGACCGCGTCGCATGAATGATTTCCGAGCGGGGAAATAGATGCATCTATGGTTCGCGCCGTTCGACCAGGTAGTGCACAATTTACTTTTATGTTGCATCGGGTCGTACACCCCGACATTTCCTCTCTCTCTCTCTCTCTCTCTCTCTATATATATATATATATATATATATATATATATATATATATTCTCCGGTTACGGAAGGAACTTGAGTAAAATTTGTAAAGAGTGGAATTGTACCACGTATTTTATACATGTTTATTTCATATATTTACTCTGTTTCATGTCTATTCACTTCCTTACTGTACCTGATATTATCGTACCACTATTAAGTGTCAAAGTTGACCTCTCGTCACTACTTCTTCGAGGTTAGAATAAATACTTAATGGGTACGCGTTATTTTCGTACTCATACTACACTTGCTGTGCATTTTTGTTGCGCAGGCACATGCATGTCTAGTGGCCTAGTGGGAACAACGGCATGGTTGATACAGAGACTTAGGTGAGCTGCATCTCTCAAGACGACCCGCAGCCAGCAGAGTCTCCTTCAGAGTATTGGTATTGCCCTTTCTGTCCAAATTGTATTACGGACAGTTATTGTATTTTATTTTATTTCTTAGTAAACGCTCATGCACTGGTGACACCAGGTTTTGGGATGATTATGGGTTATTCAGTATTGAAATTGTTAAAATATTATTATTTATTCTGTAAATCTATCTTTTATTATTAAATTGAAGAAAATCATGATTCCGAAAATACTAAAATGAGAACTAAGTTGATTATTTAGTGTTGGCTTGCCTGATAGTGGTGTCCGGCGCCATCACGACCTTTAATGGAATTTGGGTCGTGACAACATGATATCAGAGCACTAGGTTCACGTAGGTCTCACGAGTCATGAGCAAGTCTAGTAGAGTCTTGCAGATCGGTACGGAGATGTCTGTACTTATCTTTGAGAGGCTACAGAGCTGTTAGGAGCACTTCCCTTCTTGATTCCTTATCGTGCGATCTGATTCCTTTGAGGCTTATACCTTTGTTTCCTCCCTATTCAATCTTATGCGATGCGAAGTGCTTGTTATAAATCGTGAATTGAGGAATTGTAATGGTACTACAGATGTGGTGCAGGATGTTTCTCTCTGCGTATTTGATTGGGCTATTGTTGTCGCCTTGCGGAAGGCCGTTCTATCATTTCAGCTCTGTATCAGTATTACATAATGTTTTGAGATTTGGCATTGACTATTATGACGATTCGTGCGTTGCTATCGCCTAGTGTTGCGTAATGGTAGGATGCTTTTCTATGCGTCGAAGCAGTGAATGACTTGGAAGGATGTTTACTCAGTACAAGATTCAGAGATTAAGTATTTTATTTCTGGTGGAGGAAAGGCGATCAGACAAAGAGTGTTCGGGTTGGGTTGATGGAGTAACAATACTTGGTATTTTCGAGCGTGGTGGAATCTTCATCTGCGATGTGATGTCGTAGTCCTTGATTGAATATAAAGTGTTAAGTTTGCCGGTGTTATGGTTTTCTTCAATTCGCCTTTAGAGCAGAGTATTGTGAAAGGCGCGGGGGAAGCGGCTGTCAGAGATCGCAGTATGCGGTGGTTCAAGAGTGAATCGGTGTTCCTGGTGTTGATGACTCGAGAAAGATGACCTTTGAAGGGGTTTAAAGTTAGTAACGATCTATTGGTTCAAGTGCTACAGAAATAGATTTTCATTTAAGGCAACAACTGGGCAGCGAAGGATGAGGAAGTACATGTGGGGGGTGCCTTGCGGTGGTTAAATGTTATATAAAGTCAAGAGTGAGACATGAGAGTCGAATGTTTGCTTAAAGGTGTGAGTTTGACCAAAGTGGGAGAGTGGCAAAGTAGCACATGTGTTCTGTGGTAGGATGACTACACGCCATGAGGAGATTTTCGAGTGATTTGAGATTTATGGTGGACTGTGACTACGTCTACGGTCTTAACTTGGAATATTGGCTATTATACGGCGGGCGACCGGATGCGACAGAAAAGAGCTTGCTTGATACGAAGAATTCTGCTGGCTATCAGGTAAGAGGTCGAATATGTGAACGTGGTTTGTGATTCAGATTGTTCATGAAAGGTCAGACAGAAGGATTTCGAGGAGTTTGGCGAGTTGGTTGTGGAAGATCAGGTCGACGATGAAGAAAGAATCTTGGTGGGTTCCAGAGTTATGTAATGGGGGGCTCCAAGCTAAGTGGCAGTGTCCCACCGCCTACGATTTAGGTTTCATGGTCATCTACTGGTGAAGTTTCTGATTATCAGCGTATTGGTGGATTATTACGGCTAAGGGAAGAGAACATAAGTGGTAACTTGAGCAAAGGATTTGATAAATGTGTGCTACATTGGGCCTTATCGGTTCATGTTCAGGTTTTGGGAGGACTCAAGATTTATACTCCGTGTGGAGGTGATTTACAAGAAAGGTGATTTAGTCGGTTGTCTCTTTGAGAGGGTGTTCATGTGCTAGCAGAGCCGTGGAGTGGATCATATTCGGGACCAAGTTAGAGTGAGTGACTCTCAACAACGATCCTAGTGAATTCAAAATTTAAAATGCGGTGCCTAAAGATTTCAAGCCCGCAGTATGGTTAAGAATCGAGCTTTTGCAGAGGATTATGAAGAGGGGCTTGGAGTGTTCTATGATATCTTCGGCTTGTAGTGTAGCATTTAGATGAATGAGAGAAAATGAACTTCGGATTCGTAGAGGAATTATCAGAATGGGTGTACCAGTTGAGGATGCGAATATGCGCACAAGGAGGGTATTAGATGGTTCGTGGGATTTGAATAGCATGGTCTCGTGATAGGAGGTCACTCAGGATGAGTGCAGATTTGGGTTCGTGATGTTTTTAATGAAGCTATTATTATTCCTAAGGCAAGTCCAGAGTAAATTTAAAGAAGTTGGATCGGTTAGCAATGGTTGGATTGGCATGATGGTGGCGATGATCAGTTCCTTCAGCGTGTTAAGTTATACATGTGCTTTGTGGCGGTACATGCGAGGCGTGACGGCCGCCGTAATCGATTTTATGTGAAGGCATTTGAGTGTTATGGCCTGTTATGTGTAGACGGATCCCGGAAGGGTTATGGTGGTTTAGACCACCACTTGAGGTTGGTATGTTCTGCGGGTAAGAGAATTCAGTCGCGTGCAGCAATGGTTCTCTTGAAATGAGCTAAGTATAGGGTTTCTATATGATGAAATGTTAACCCTATTAGTGGTTCAGCAGTTATGATGAAATTCTTGTGCTGTTGCACATTGGCATGATTTAGGTGCAGTGGGCAGCAAGGAAATTTGAAAGTTGAGGATCAAGGTTGCCGTTTCGTATTGGCAAGAATGGCATGAGCTCGGATGAGCGAGAAAGGATTCAGATGGAAGCTCGTGCTGTCTTTAGTGGCACCTGAGATCGGTGTCGGGTGTGAGAGACTTTGCATACTTATTGCGGATTCTTGAATTGCTTTATAGAGTTGGTGTGGCCGGTAGTATGGATGTGCAAACTCGTTGTCTGGTGCGGAAGGTCGGGGGAGCGTGTCCCACGGAAACATTGTATAAGTGTGATAGACAGTCACTTAATTGATAAAAGATTGAAACCAAGTTTAGAGATTGTGGTACTATCGTTATTGTGAAAATTTATGCTTGAAGGGTGCTCGGTTTATCTGGTTGTGGACTAGGGAAGTTCGTTTCAGATTTGACGGTTGTTCTTGTGCGTCATGGGAAAAAGGATTATTGTGAACCCTTGAAAGGTTAATAGCCAGTGCGGTACGATCATAATCGGCTTGAGGTCCGTGGATGGATCTAAATGTGAATGTGGGCTCTATATCGAGCCGGATGTGTTCATTTAAGCATAACTCTCCTTATGGAGGAGTATTCGGACGTCGGATGTTGTTTCGTCGTTGGCTATTTCATGTAATACTATGTTGTGCTGTGTGAGTTGTGAAACGGCTTGATAAATTTCATATATGTTGAGGTTCCGCGTAACGATGGTGTTATGTGAGTAGGATGGCTCTCGAGATGCCGATCATATATCACAGTTTAGTTGTGCTTGAGTTTTGTAGCGTGTGGCGCTATCGGTCTCCCCAGGAATTTCATTGTGCACTTTGCGTGCTTGTGGTTGAGATTCGAGTATTTCACAAGTATGAGCATTTTAGCTCGGTAAGTAATTCCTTTATAAATTATTATGTGTGGATCGGGTGGCACGCTGCATAGGGTATGTTGTTTGGATCGGGTTCCACACCGCAACAGTGTGATGTTGAGTACCGCTCCCTCTATCTATTTTTGTATTTTTGTTTCCCATTTTCTGAGGAAAGTTCATGACACCTTTTCGGTTGTCTAATTAGTTACGTGGCTTGAGTAGTTCTTTCCAGAGTTTTTTTTTCTTATGTATCACATTCAAGTTTGTAGCCTATTGGCACATCGTGGCAACATATGAGACTTTTGGTCATGTATGGGGTGGCTTATTGCCTGAGCAGCTCGTACTGGGTGAGACGAGATTATTGGATCTGGGATCAGTGCGACCAGATTATATAAAGTATATTAAAAAGCAAATACCACTATTTGGTTCGTAATGAGGTGATGATTCTAGTCAAGAGTAGAGATTCGATGATTTGTTGACTCGGCAGTTGGTTAAGAATTTCTACACGTCTCTTCTGTCGTGGCGGTATTACAAGAGTTGGAACAAGACTTATATATGTCATGAGGTGCATGGTGAGCATCATGTTCGGGGAATGTCGGCTATTATGATCAGAGAATGTTATTATGGTCATGTGAATGATGCAGTGCATGGTGTGAATTCAGCAAAGGTATGCAGTCATGTTCTGGTACATTGTGTGGTGATTGATGTCACACCTCCTTTTTTTACACACCCGAAAGGTATATAAGGGAGTTTTTCCACTTTAAGTGACATTATTCGAAATGGGATTATTTATTTATCAGAGTCGCCACTTGGGATAGTTTAATTGGTGTCCCAAGTCGCTGGTTTATTTTTAAATCCCAAATCGAGGAAATTCGACTTTCCTTTCGAAGTCTGCGAACCAGAAATTCTGAATAAGGAATTCTGTTAACCCGGGAGAAGGTGTTAGGCATTCCCGGGTTCCGTGGTTCTAGCACGGTCGCTTAAACTATTATAATTGGCTTATTATCTGATTTTAATACATGTTTTAGCCTATGGTATATTTTTAACTTATTAGCCGCTTTTAATTAATTTTAGGAAGATTCAACGTTATTTAAAACACGCCTTGAACCACACCACATGAAATGCACCCGCGGTCCACGATACATTTTATTTAACGTTGTTGAGAATTGGAGTTGGGTCACATGAAATGTACACCCGAATTTAGATAAATAAAGGAAATTGATTTAAAATAGAGCGCCTAAAGCAACTACGCACTTTCAAATTAATAACAAGGTTTGCGAGGGCCATGGAAAATTCAACTGATGGCACACCCCGATTTCTAAAGAGTTAAAACTAGTTTAATGAGGGCCATGGGTTTTGGGGTTTTATTTGGCATGGCACACCTCAAATTATTCCAAAGGGTTTATTATTCGAAGTGGTTATAATCGGGTTACATGAAATGCACCCCCGAATTTGGGAATTAGGCATCATAACTATGTCACGGCTTCAACGATGCTTATCAGGTGAAGTTGCTGCAGCATCTATTTTCAACATTTCGAATACTAGGGGGCTTAATGCCCCTAATAAGCAAAAGGAGACTAAACTCCTTTGCAATGAGGAAAGAACATGGTTAATAGGGCTGTTAGAAACAAAAATCAAAAAAGAGAGAATAGAGAAGATAGCAGAACAGATGTTTGCAGGATGGCAATATGTAACAAATCTGGACTGCCATTACAATGGGAGAATATGGATCACCTGGAGGCCAGACTACTATCAGGTACTGCCTATAGAGAAATCTGCTCAAGCAATAACATGCAAAGTTGTATATATCCCATTAAACTTAGCATTTGAATCACATATGTTTATGCTTTTAATACTAAGGAAGAGAGGAAGGAACTTTGGGAACGGCTAATCAAACATATTAAAGGATGTAGCAAGCCATGGATGGTAATAGGGGATTTCAATACAGTGTTAAATGTTGAGGACATAATAGGTGGGAAGGAAGTATCATGGGCTGAAGTGGTGGACTTCCATAATTGTATAATGGAGTGTGAGTTGATGGAAATGCCTGCACAAGGGAACAGATATACCTGGAGTGATAAACATGAGGAGCATAGGATTTTCTCTAAAATTGATTGGATCTTTATAAATAACCAGTGGCTCAATACCATGCCAGAATGTGCTGCAAGGTTTTTGAATGAAGGAATAAGTGATCACTGTCCTGCTAAGGTGAACATGGTAGAAGAAAGACAAAGAACAAAAAAGGCTTTTCAGTACTGCAATTATTGGGCAAAGCATCCAAACTTCCTGAAGATAGTTAGAGAAGGCTGGGGGATCAATATGGAAGGGTGTACAATGTTCAAAGTGGTTAAAAAGTTGAAGATATTAAAGAAGGGACTTAAAGCATTAAATACACAGGCATTCAACAATATACTGACAGAAACAAATGAAGATAGAGAAAGGCTAAAGATGGCACAAGAACAATTGCAGAGGGATCCAACAAAAGTGGAGTACCAACAAGTTGAAGCTGCAGCATATAAAAAATTTAGGGAGTCTTCTTACTTAGCTGAAGAGTACTTACAACAAAGAAGTAAAGCTACATGGATAAGATTGGGAGATGACAATACTAAGTACTTTCACTCAGTAATCAAACACAGGAAACTGAAGCAGGCAATCACACAGATAAAAGACAGTACAGGGAACTGGACAACAGATCTAGACAGAATAGCAGACACATTTGTTGAATACTATGAAAGCTTACTAGGAAGAACATCAACTGATAGAATGAAGACTTTCAGGAGTATAATCAGGAATGGAAGCAGAATAACAAAAAATCAACAAGAGGAACTACTACAACCATTTTTGAGGAAGGAAGTGAAGCAAGCCATGTTTCAGATAGATAGCAATAAAAGTCCTGGTCCAGATGGATATGGGAGTGGTTTTTACAAAGCTGCATGGTCAATAGTGGGAGAAGAACTAACAGAAGCAGTACTAGAGTTTTTTCAGAATGGGAGACTGCTGAGACAAATCAATACTACAAATATTTCTCTGATTCCTTAGGTGGAGGCTCCTGAGAATGCAAGTCAATTCAGACCTATAGCATGCTGTAATGTGTTATATAAATGCATATCAAAGATGATTTGTTCTAGATTGAAGCCTGCAGCCAACGACATAGTAGCAGAAAACCAATCAACATTTGTACAAGGAAGATCAATGATGCACAATGTTCTAATATGTCATGACCTTTTGAGACACTATAACAGGAAAACTACACCTAGGTGCCTAATGAAGATTGATCTAAGAAATGCCTATGATACGGTGAGCTGGGAGTTTCTAGAGGAAGCAATGAGAGAATATGGCTTTCCAGATAGATTTATACAGTGGACAATGATTTGTGTCTCTATTGCAAAGTTCACAGTTAAAGTAAATGGAGAAGGACATGGATACTTTGAAGGCAAGAGAGGACTGAGGCAAGGTGACCCAATGTCACCATTGCTATTTGTCCTGGTTATGGAATACTTGTCAAGAACACTGAGTACTATAAGCAGGCTACCAGACTTCAGATTCCACCCCATGTGCAAGAATAGCAAATTGACTCATCTTATCTTTGCTGATGATTTGATGATATTTTGTAAAGGCAATATTAGCTCAGTGAATAGAGTGATTGAAGCATTAGATCACTTCAGTAGAGTGACATGAATGATTGCTAACATGGAGAAGTCCAACATCTTTGTAGCTGGAGTAGAAGATGAACTTAAACACCAACTGCTGAGAAGAACTAAGTTCACAGAAGGAGTTTTTCCCATCAAATACCTAGGGTTACCCCTATCACCTAGGAGATGGAACAAGATGGATTGCCAGATGTTAATTGGGAAAATCACACAAAGAATAAATGTTACATACTCCAAACAACTATCATATGCTGGAAGGCTCCAAGTTGTTAATGCTGTGCTATTCTCAATTCATAGCTTCTGGGGAAATATTTTTATCCTCCCTCAAAGTGTGGTGAAAGGAGTAGATAGGTTATGCAGAGAATACCTGTGGGCGAAAAAGGAAGAGATGAGGAAGGTGGCTTTGGTTGCATGGGAGAAAGTCTGCTGCCCCAAAAATATGGGTGGGCTAAACATCAAGGGATGCAGGGAATGGAACATAGCCTCAGTTGAGAAATTGATATGGCAGTTAGCACTTAACAAGGAATCTTTATGGGTAAGGTGGGTTCATGAGGTGTACATGAAGACCAATCCAGACACATGGACTCACTCTCCACCATTAGATAGCAGCTGGTACTGGAGGAAATTAAATTCAGTAAAAGAAGGGATGAGAGAGTGGTTCTCGCAGGGCAGATATATTCTCAACATTACTGGGGAGTACTCTATTAATTCAAGCTATATTGCACTAATTGGGAAGACAACAAAAAAATGAAGGTAGCTGATTTGGTATGGTCAGCAGTAGCTCAACCAAAACACAGGTTCATAGGATGGTTGGCAACACTAGGGAAAATGTTGACAAAGGACAGAATGATTGGAATGAGTATACAGGTTGATAATGTCAATTGCATACTGTGTAATGGGGATGCAATGGAAACTCAGGAGCACTTGTTTGTACAATGTGAATGGACAAGGGCAGTAAAGCAGGAACTGAGCAGATGGACAAGGCATGATGAACAAACTACAAGAGTGAGGCAAATGCTGGAGCAGATAAAAAACAAGCATTGGAAGCAATTCAGGAAAGAAGTCATAGCAGCAGTACACTTAGCAAGGATATACTATACATGGAGAGCTAGAAACACTAAAATTTTTCAGGGTAGGACTGTAAAAATAGATGAGATAGTTGTACAAATCAAACGAGAAGTGAAAGAAAGAATAGATTTACTACATATGTCAAAGAAAGCACAGAAATGTAGGGAGTTTATACGACAACTTACTTGTAATTAGTTTTTTTGTATGTTGGAGGCCTAATTTCTATTCTAGAAATCAGGTGCTCTATAAGTGTAACTGATGTTTGAAGTTAATGGTAATTCACATTGTTACCAAAAAAAAAAAAACATTTCTTCACTACAAGTAATACTATCACTTGCACAAATGGACTATGCAGTAACCTGCCTTCAAACTTAGCCTCTAGCCTTCCAGGTAATTTGCATCAAAACAAAACAACAAAAGATAGAACAAATTTAAATAGAATAAAAGCCCGTGAAATCGTTAGTCCACATTCAACAAATCCAGTACCTCAACCAACTATAAAAATCAACTATACAACAACCTATTTTTTCGAATCAACAAACCAACCAACATCATAATAAGGAAAATTTAAAGAAAACAGTGGAGTAGTTTCGTGCAATCACTAAACAACATATATGTGTAGAAAGGCAATAACAGTGAAGAAGATAGAACGAATTTAAAAAATTGGAGAATGAATTATACACTAACTCAAACAACAAATAGAGTAAGGCAATAGAAAATCAATAACAAAGTGTAAATTACAACAAAAGTGTTTACGGAACAGAAAGAACAAACCTTCAATTAAGCTTAATGGCATTTCCTTTGGGATCGAATTACAGGACTTTAAACATCGACTCATCATCCGACCAACAAGATTACAACTTGACTCACCGGAAACTCGAACCGGGACCTCGTCGGAGACTTTTTTTTCGGACTGTTTCACTCAGATTTATCAAACGAGAATGGGATTTTTCTGCTTATTTTGGCGAAGCAGGGACTGCTGCTAGTCGCCATAGCGCTGTCGCCGATCAAGAGTAGTTTGATCAGGTAATCGTAGTCGGCACGTGCTCTAGCAGGTGGAGCAGCCGTTTTCTTTGAAGAAGAAGCATCAACTTCTTTGTTTTGTCTAGGCCTTTTGCTGCTTTGTATTTTTTGTAGGTCTTTTAGGCTGATAGTCCTTTTTGTCTTTAAAATGAAGAAGAAGCTTATGCCTTTTTTATCTTATGGAGAAACGACGGATCTGATCAGAGTGTAAGGTTTTAGTCCTTTTAGGTTGGCTTTTATAGAGGGTAGGGATCTAGCTTTTTGTAGGGATTTTTAGGTTAAGGGGTATGGGCCTAGGAATTATGGGCTAGGTCCGAAAATTAGGCCTAAAAAATGGGTCATTTAAACCCGAATTGTATTCTTTCCCCAGGAACGAGACTAAAAATGCGATCTCATTTATTAATTAATCTTACTTAAGTAAAATACTATTAAAATAAGAGTGACCGCTAAAACAAAACTATTTTTGGTATTTTTCAAGATAAAAAATTACTAGAAAACATTAATGAAACTATTTTTTTGTAATTTTCGTTTTCTTGTAATAAAATAAAGTAAAAGAGTGAAAATTAGTTGAAATAGCTATATTAGGCCTAAATTAAATATTTACGTGCTAAAATATGAAAAATCTAGGGGAGGGTCAAAAATCACATGTCTACAGCTGCCCCTTTGACTGGAAACACGAAGAGTTTTCAGACAAAGAATGACTAGACAGATTTTTGACCCGACCCTTATTTAGTGAGACGAAAACTAAGAGGAGGGAGAATGTGACTGAGCCCTGGTTTCTGAGCTGCCTACATATCATTGGCTATAAAGGAATTAGGCCACGTGTAGTTCAAAAGTGAATGAGGTGATGGAGTATACCGAGGTGGAGTGCCGATTGAGGTGCCGTTCCGTCGAGGTTCCGGTCCGCGGTCCCGTTATTACATCAAAAATCAAAATTGAAAAAACTAACTAAGCCTATCAGCTACGAGTTACAAGATTCCTATCTATGAGTCTTCTAAAGCTTGATCTTGAGTCTTGGTTGGTTCTTCATGCGGACTCTGATCTGAATCTTGATGCTTGTTAGCTGCAGGTGCTGGTTCTTTCTTCTTCAGCTTTTCGGATCAAGGCGGGACATGCGAAGCTTGTGACTTCAATCATATCTTGAGCAGTCCGCAGCTTTCTCCGCTTCTGCATTTTTGAGTTCATTCTTTTTTCTTTTTTCTGGATTAAGACTCGTTCTTTGGTCGTCTCGAACCCTGTGCCTCGAGGTAAAACCTGCTCAGACACCAAAACAAACAAACGAACGAAATTTTTTCTGCCCCAGTTTTCACTAGGAAAATTTCGTGAGTTATCTGTAACAAAACTTTTTTATTTGAAAGAATAAATTCAGGATTGTGTATCCTTTGGGAAGAAGAAATCAGGGGGTGGAGACCCTATATCTAAAATGAAATCAATTAGGGAGTGGAGACCCTATGTTGGAAAGGCGACTAGGGAGTGGAGACCCTATGTCTAAAATAAAACTTAACTAGGGGTTGGAGACCCTATCTTGGCAAAAGGCGACTAGGGGGTGGAGACCCTATGTCTAAAATTCAACTAGGGGTTGGAGACCCCATGTTGGAAAAAGGCGACTAGGGGATGGAGACCCTAAGTCTAAAATCTCTACTAGGGGTTGGAGACCTTATGTTGGCAAAAGGCGACTAGGGGATGGAGACCCTATGTCTAAAATCTCAACTAAGGATGGAGACCCTATGTTGGCAAAAGACAACTAGGGGGTGGAGAACCTATGTCTAAAATCTCAACTAGGGGTTGGAGACCCTATGTTGGAAAAAGGCGACTAGGGAATGGAGGCCCTATGTATAAAATCTCCACTAGGGATTTGAGCTCTATGTTGGCAAAAGGCAACTAGGGAATGGAGGCCCTATGTCTAAAAATCTCAACTAGGGGTTGGAGACCCTATGTTGGCAAAAGGCGACTAGGGGATGGAGACCCTATGTCTAAAAATCTCAACTAGGGATTGGAGCTCCATGTTGGCAAAAGGCGACTAGGGCATGGAGACCCTATGTCTAAAATCTCAACTAGGGATTGGAGCCCTATGTTGGCAAAAGGCGACTAGGGAATGGAGGCCCTATGTCTAAAATCTCAACTAGGGATTGGAGCCCTATGTTGGCAAAAGGCGACTAGGGAATGGAGGCCCTATGTCTAAAATCTCAACTAGGGATTGGAGCCTCTGTTGGAAAAAGGTGACTAGGGAATGGAGGCACTATGTCTAAAATTCTCAACTAGGGATTGGAGCCCTATGTTGGCAAAAGGCGACTAGGGAATGGATGCCCTATGTCTAAAAATCTCAACTAGGGGTTGGAGACCCTATGTTGGCAAAAGGCGACTAGGGAATGGAGGCCCTATGTCTAAAATCTCAACTAGGGATTGGAGCCCTATGTTGGCAAAAGGCGACTAGGGAATGGAGGCCCTATGTCTAAAAATCTCAACTAGGGATTGGAGCCCTTTGTTGGAAAATGGCGACTAGGGAATGGAGGCCCTATGTCTAAAAATCTCAACTAGGGATTTGAGCCCTATGTTGGAAAAGCGTAAAAGTAGAGATTGGAGTCCTAAGCTACCCTTTTTTTTGAATTTTCTTCTTATCTTTTTTTTTTAATTTCAATTTCCTTCTTCTTTTTTTTATTTCACGGAATGAGTAAATGTGGGAAAAACTTGGAGGGGACTTCCCTTTTTGTGGATTGTTGCTGCAAAACTGTTTCTAGCACTTGCGCACTTCTTTTTTCTTTTTTTTTTGTTGCACCTGCTTCTTGCACGGTTGCTTTGGATTGCACCTGTTTCAAATTTTCAAACAAAGAACAATTGTTAGTTTGAAACGGTGGTTGGTTTTGTGGCCTTGATTGTTTTTGATCACTTGATCTCGGCCCAACTTCTTTGATGAAGGTCTCAATTATAACTGCTTGTTTCCTGGGGACTAATTTCATTTCAGGCCCTGAGAACCTCTGGTTTTTTCCAGATTTTGCCCTGACGGTTGGTTGGAACTCAACCTTTTCTACTTTATTTTGCCTTCGTAGGCCTTTCCTTTTCTGACTTCCTTTTCTTTTCTTTTCTTTTTTCTTTTTCCTATTTTTTTTTCATTCATTTTTTCCGGAACGTAGGGGAACTTTTTGGCTCCTCAAACTTTGCTGCGGTGGCTAGTCGCGTGGGACTTAACCTTTTCCAACTTTATTTCGCCTTCGTAGGCCTTTCATTTTTGGCTTCTTTCTTACAACTTCAATTTCAGAGCATTTTGGGCACCTTGGCTTTTCAAACCTTTGCCGAGACGGTTAGCCACGTGGGACTCAACCTTTTCAACTTTATTTGCCTTTATAGGCACTTCAATGTGATTTTCTCCTTCCAAGAGTTTTGATTTCGAAGCATCGGCCGTCATGGCTAGTCGGGGTCAACTTGATGCCCCCTGACAAGGTTGGGTGCCTTTTTGCACATTAGCTCGTGTCAAATGAAAGTCCTGTAAATCAGTCTTGCCATCCCTTCTTTGTCTCAGTTCCGGATTAGAGTTAGACCGAAAGGGATTTAAAGAAAAATAAATAATGCACAGGACAATGAATTTAAACGAGAGGTATCCCTTTAGGGGAGAGGAAAGAAGGACTTATCTGGAGTACATACGGACTTCAATGAACATGACATGCCTTTTGGACTGGATGCCTGATCTGAGTAAACCGTCCGACTCTCAGAAATTCATCACAAATTTGCCTTGAAACCGAGAACCTTGCCAAGACTCTGTCGATGCCGATCGTTGTGAGGATCCTCTTTTCGATCAGGGACGCCCTTTGCGGGTTTTCACGAGCTAACCTCTCTCATTTATCTTCTCACCATCGCCTTATAGTGCTCATTGCAAGTTTTTACTAACAAGACTCTCTCATTTGAATTTCTCTGCTTACCATCGCCTTACGGTGCCCGTGTGGGTTTTCACCAATAAGACTCTCTCCTTTTATTTCTCTCATTTTGACTGCATCGGATCCAAGTAGCTGCATTCTCCGATCCTTGAACATTCTCACCGATTGATCGGAAGGACTTGAATAGGATTTGGGGTAAAAAGAGTTTGGATGGAATTACAACTTTGGAACCTTTCAGGCGAACCACCGCCGAACCATTATAACTTCTGCCCCAATTTCACTTTTGGAAAATTTGGGTTTTTATTTTGGTGTGACTGAACCCCAGAGAGAGGCTACCTACGTATCCTTTCGGAATCAAGTCGAACGTAGTTTGGGGAAACTTTGTTTTTGATTTTCTTTTGTTTTTTTGTTTTTGTTTTATTTTCTTTTTCTTTTCCTTTCCTTTTTCCTCTTATTTTTCATTTTTTTTTCATTTCATTTTCTTTGTCTTTTCTTCCTTTTTTTTCTTTTTCTTCTCCCCTTTCTTTCACTTTTCATCTCATTTTTTTTGAATTTTTTTTTCCAGTAACACTTTCAGGTTCCAATGAGGGTAATCAAAGAAAACTAACCGGCTCAAAGGGTTTGCAAAGGGTTGATAGTATTTGGATAGTGAGAATGAAAGCCTTCTTCATCCCAATCGGAGAACATTAATGCTATATAGAGGATCCCACATAGTACCTTTTGACTGCATTTGCATTGACAGTTGTTTCAGGGACATTTCCTTCGATGTATCCCAAGTACAACACACTCTTTTGGCAGTACTCTGGTTGCAATGTATGGACCTTTCCAATCTGGAGCCAATTTTCCTTCAACTGTTCCAACTCTTTGTTTTATTTCCTTCAAACTTAATCTCCATCGCAATCTAATTCTTGATTCATTATTTCGAAGTCTGACAGCGTCTTAGGATCTGGGCATGAAGTCCGAAGCATGTCATGTTATTGAAATCTGCATTTAACATAACTGAAAAGAGAATGAGAAAAACAACAAGATTAAGAAAAGAGACATTCCTGGACAATGAAATATTAATTTCATTTGATTTTTGATTTTTTTTTTGATTTTTTTTCAATTTTTGAAGAGAGAAGGGTTTACATCGGAAATTTAGATAATAGAGTAAAAACATCCGGATCACGCCCTGGGATAATCCGGACGCAGAAAGGATAACACGACTGGCTACCGAGACTCCCGTCTGATAGGGAACTTTCACGCTTGGCAACCGTTTATTGACTTTTCTTCTGTCTCGGCAATGGCTGCAATGTCCTTCAGTGCCGAATCAAATTTCTTATCTTCACAAGTCATTCCAACTACTGGCCCATTGATGTGAGTAGGCAGAGGATTGTTCATCATGTTAGGAGCCTCTTCGCCCCGAAAAATGATTCTTCCAGCTTCAATCAAATCTTCAACTGCCCTTTTGAGGGTCCAACAGTCCTCTGTATTGTGCCCCACCGCTCCGGAGTGGTATTCACATCTAGCATCAGCTCGGCGTGAGGGGACTCGGGGTTTGGCCGGTTTGGGGCCACTGGCTGCAGGAAACCTCGCCTGACTAGCTTTTGGAACAAACCCAAGTATGATTCACCAATAGGGGTGAGCTAATTTCTTTTGAAAGGCTCTTGGGCGAGGATTGTACTGGGGGAACATTTGATTGGGGATTACATGGAGCTTAGTAAAGATGGGCATTTCTGGGAGGTGGAGCTCGGTTTTGTGTATAATGTTATGGCCGCGAGCAAGGTTGCACATTCATCACCGCATACCAACAAAACCAACCACCTGAACAAAACCTGGCTAATTTGTTCACACCAACAAACTTGTTAGTTTTGAGACATTTAACATATAGGAAATCGCACATTAGGATGCAATGCACCTAACAGTTAAATGCTTCTACCGTGTGTTTGAACGGTTGCATGTTTCATCCCGGGCTTAACTAACCCTTTCAGTATGTACCTCTTTTCTTTTATTTCTGCGTCGCTCTTTTTGCCTTTTTTTTTGTTTTGTTTTTGCCATGCTCTTTTTTCACTTTTTCTTTCTTTTTTCACCCTATTTTTTTTTCAGATTATTTTTCTCTCAGTTTATTTATGACTATGATCGAATCCGATGGGGATTGCCTACGTATCATGACGCCGCATGAATCAGATCTCCCGTAGTTCAGGAAGATTCGGAATTGAGTAAGTAAACTAACTCTTCTTCTTTTTTTTTTCTTTTTATAAAACTCAGACCATGAAAGCTTTAAGGCAAAAGAAAAAATATTTTTGATTTTTGATTCTTTTTTTTTCTTTTGGAATTTTCTAAAAAAAATACTTTAAAAGAAGAAGGAATTTTTTTGGATTTTTGATTTTGATTTTGATTTTATTTTTGAAAGAAAGACTTCTAAAAATTCCTTTTCTTTTGATTGGAACTTTGGGAATTTCAAAAGTAAAAAGAAAATATTTTTTGTTTGAATTTTTATTTGTTTTCTCTTTTTCTAAGGAAGAAAGAAAATATTTTTGGATTTTGGATGTAACCTCTTAATTTTCGAAAGAGGGGCTCTCTTAAAATGTTTTGAATTTCTGAGCTTTTATTTATTTACAAAAGTACTTCTAAAGAAAAGCAAAAATATTTTTGGACTTCAATTTTTTCAATTTTTTTTATTGACATTTATGAAAGAAAGACATCTAAGGATTATTTTTTTTGGATTTTTGTTTCTGATTTTTTTTTATTTTTTTGGAAAAATACTTCAAAATGAAGGAAACCCGTATTTTTGGATTTTGATTTTTATTGATTTTTTCTTTTTTCGTATGAAAGACATTAGAAAGAAGGAAACCATTTTTGAGTTTAAAAAACTTCTTTTTTTATTTGTTTTTTTTTGAATTTTCTAAGGAAAGATTTCTAAAGAAGGAACTAAAGGAAAATATTTTTGGATTTTTGAGAATTGGGGTCAGAACCGATGAGGTTTGCCTACGTATCTCACATTCGGTGAGAATCAGACCCGCGTAGTTCGGTCAGTTTTGACGGAACAAGGGAAATATGGCGCTTGAAATTTTGGCTCATTTTGAAATGACTTTTCTTTTTCAGAATTTCGGCAGAGTTTCAGAATTTTCTAAATACCTACCTCTTACTTTTTCTCTTTTTTTTTTTTCATTTTTTTATTCTAGAAGTCGGCAACATGCAAGCCGAAACAAACAGATGCGCAAGTAGCACGTAAAATGCATCAGGATGGTCTTTTTAATTTGGGTACACCTGTCCTAGACGGACCCAACCCCTGTGTTGAGTCCCCTAAGTCAAATGCACGTGATGCAAACAAACGTACCTACTAGGGATCCGGCATGAGGCTATGTTATACTAGGGTTAAAACCCTGGGTGTATTGTTCTAGACCTGGCTTACCCGAGCGGACATCTCGAGCCGGGGGGGTGGGGGGCAGCGTACCGAGAATACAAAAGCTTCACCGGCTTTGCAACTTGTCCGAATCTCGTTCTAAAATTGGGATAAGACTCTAACAGAAAAGAAGTTACACGAAGTGCACACTTCCCAGATGATTTAGAAGACTTAGAGAGAAGAGGGTTTCGTAACAATTTATATACAGTCCAAACAATATCAAAGCGGTAAAAGCGGGAATTAGCACATTAGGCTCAACATGTAAAATCAGATAAAACAAGCCAACTATAACAGTTATTCTAAGCTCGAATTCTTAAACCTTGAACCAAAGTTATGGGTTTGGATCCCCAGCAGAGTCACCAGAGCTGTCACACCTCCTTTTTACACACCCCGAAAGTGATATAAGGGAGCTTTTCCACTTTAAGTGACATTATTCGAAATGGGATTATTTCTTTATCAGAGTCGCCACTTGGGATAGTTTAATTGGTGTCCCAAGTCACCAGTTTATTGTTAAATCCCAAATCGAGGAAATTCGACTTTCCCTTTGAAGTCTGCGAACCAGAAATTCTGTTAACCCGGGAGAAGGTGTTAGGCATTCCCGGGTTCCGTGGTTCTAGCACGGTAGCTTAAACTATTATAATTGGCCTATTATCTGATTTTAATACATGTTTTAGCCTATGGTATATTTTTAACTTATTAGCCGCTTTTAATTAATTTTAGGAAGATTCAACGTTATTTAAAACACGCCTTGAACCACGCCACATGAAATGCACCCGCGGTCCACGACACATGTTATTTAACGTTGTTGAGAAGTCACATGAAATGCACATCTGAATTTAGATAAATAAAGGAAATTGATTTAAAATAGCACGCCTAAAGCAACTAGGCACTTTCAAATTAATAACAAGGTTTGCGAGGGCCATGGAAAATTCAACTAATGGCACACCCCAATTTCTAAAGAGTTAAAACTAGTTTAATGAGGGCCATGGGTTTTGGGGTTTTATTTGGCGTGGCACACCTCAAATTATTCCAAAGGGTTTATATTCGAAGTGGTTATAATCGGGTTACATGAAATGCACCCCCGAATTTGGGAATTAGGCATCATAACTATGTCACGGCTTCAACGATGCTTATCAGGTGAAGTTGCTGCAGCATCTATTTTCAACATTTCTTCACTACAAGTAATACTATCACTTGCACAAATGGACTATGCAGTAACCTGCCTTCAAACTTAGCCTGTAGCCTTCCAGGTAGTTTGCATCAAAACAAAACAACAAAAGATAGAACAAATTTAAATAGACAAAAAGCCCGTGAAATTGTTAGTCCACGATCAACAAATCCAGTACCTCAACCAACTATAAAAGTCAACTATACAACAATCTATTTTTTCAAATCAACAAACCAACCAACATCTTAATAAGGAAAATTTAAAGAAAACAGTGGAGTAGTTTCGTGCCATCACTAAACAACATATATGTGTAGAAAGGCAATAACAGTGAAGAAGATAGAACGAATTTAAAAAATTGGAGAATGGATTATACACTAACTCAAACAACAAATAGAGTAAAGCAATAGAAAATCAATAACAAAGTGTAAATTACAAAAAATGTGTTTATGGAACAGAAAGAACAAACCTTCAATTGAGCTTAATGGCATTTCCTTTGGGATTGAATTACAGGACTTTAAACATCGACTCATCATCCGACCAACAAGATTACAACTTGACTCACCGGAAACTCGAACCGGGACCTCGTCAGAGACTTTTTTTTCCTGACTGTTTCACTCAGATTTATCAAACGAGAATGGGATTTTTCTGCTTATTTTGGTGAAGCAGGGACTGCTGCTAGTCGCAATAGCGCTGTCGCCGATCAAGAGTAGTTTGATGAGGTAATCATAGTCGGCACGTGCTCTAGCAGGTGGAGCAGCCGTTTTCTTTGAAGAAGAAGCATCAGCTTCTTTGTTTTGTCTAGGCATTTTGCTGCTTTGTATTTTTTGTAGGTCTCTTAGGCTGATAGTCCTTTTTGTCTTTAAAATGAAGAAGAAGCTTATGCTTTTTTTATCTTATGGAGAAACGGCGGATCTGATCAGAGTGTAAGGTTTTAGGCCTTTTAGGTTGGCTTTTATAGAGGGTAGGGATCTAGGTTTTTGTAGGGATTTTTAGGTTAAGGGGTATGTGCCTAGGAATTATGGTCTTGGAAATTATGGGCTAGGTCCGAAAATTAGGCCTAAAAAATGGGTCATTTAAACCCGAATTTTATTCTTTCCTCACGAACGAGACTAAAAATGCGATCTCGTTTATTAATTAATCCTACTTAAGTAAAATACTATTAAAATAAGATTGACCGCTAAAATAAAACTATTTTTGGTATTTTTCAAGATTAAAAATGACTAGAAAACATCAATGAAACTATTTTTTTGTAATTTTCGTTTTCTTGTAATAAAATAAAGTAGAAGAGTAAAAATTAGTTGAAATAGCTATATTAGGCCTAAATTAAATATTTACGTGCTAAAATATGAAAAATCTTGGGAGGGTCAAAAATCACATGTCCACAATTGATACGGTGTTCGTATGTTGGAAGTAGGCCTGGCAGAGAATTTCGGATGTTGGAACTGGGCTCTAAGGCTTATTTTCCTAAATAAAAGAGAATTTCTTCAGATTTAATCGAGCTAATGTCCTCAACTGAGTTGTGGTAGCACGGGCAAGTGCACGAGGTGTTAAACAGTGATTTCAGACAACTCCAGCGCAGTTCTTAGCATGTTCTAGGACAAACATATGTTTAAGTGGGAGAGAATGTAATGACCCGACTGGTCGTTTCGAGCTCTAGCGCGTCGTTCAATAGTTTGAGGCCATGAGCAGCATCACTTCAAGTATTATGACTTGTACGCGTAGTCGGAATTGAGATTCAGGGAGTTTGGAGTTGAATTGGAAAGAGAATTCTCATTTCGGAAGCTTAAAGTTGGAAGAATCTGACCAAGGGTTGATTTTGAGTAAAAGATCTTGAAATCGGGACTTGAAGGTCTCAGCAGGTTCGTATGATGATTTCGAACTTGGGCGTATGTTCGATCGGGTTTGGATGACCCGGGAGTGTTTCGGCGCCTATTGTGGAAGTTAGTATTTTGGAAGAATTTCATGAAGTTGGGTTGAAGTGCATTTCAATGTTATCGATGTCCGTTTGGGATTCCGAGTCTGAGGATAGCTCCGTATGGTGATTCTGGTATTGGGGGCGCATCAGGAAGTGAATTTGGAGGTCCGTAGGTCATTTTGGAGTCATTTGGCTAAAGTTAGAAATTTGAAGATTTTTGAGAAGTTTGACTGGGAGTGGACTTTTTGACATCGGGGTAGGATTCCGAGTCCAGAAGTTTAAGTAGGTCCGTAATGTCAAATGTGACTTGTGTGCAAAATTTGAGGTCAATCGGATGTGATTTGATAGGTTTCGATATCGAATAAAGAAGTTTGAAGTTCAAAAGTTCATTAAGCTTGAATTGGAGTACGATTCATGGTTTTGGCGTTGTTGGATGTGATTTGAAGGCTCGACTAAGTTTATAATGTGATTTGGGATTGGTATAATTGGTTGAGGTCCTGAGGGCCTCGGGTGGAATCCGGATGGTAAAAGGATTGAGTTTGGACTTGAAAGAAGGGTTGTAGTAGCTGCCTTCTTGGGTAACCACACCTGTGAGGTTTTGGCCGCATGTGCGGAGCCACAAAAGCGGCCAAGAAGGGCGCATGTGCGATTTTGGTGAGGAGGTGTTGAAACCGCAGATGCGGTCATTTCGCCGTAGATGCGAGACTGCACCTGCAGAAGAGAAGGCGCAGAAGCAGAGCGGGTAGCTGGGGGCATCTCCACAGCATTTGACGCACCTGCGGAACCGTAGAAGCGGTCAAGTGACCGCAGGTGCGAGGATCGCCGGGCAGTGAGGTCTCTTTAAAGCGGGAATGTGGCACATTTTCTTCCTTTCACTCTTGGTTGGACGATTTTTGGATAGCTTCAAGTGGGGGTTTTTCATCATCTATGTTAAAGTAAGTTAATCCCACCTCTTGTTAGTCAAATACATGGTTTTATTATGGATTCAAGCATGAAAACTAGTAGAAATTGGGGTTTTGATGGAAAAACCTAGAATTTTGTTTATTTTGATTTTTACCACGAATTTTGGTCATGGAATTGAGAATAAATTATATATTTGAGTTCGTGATGTCATTGGCAAAGTTTATCTTCGAAAATATTCGGAATCCGGGAACGTGGGCCCGAGGGTGATTTATCGATTTTTCAAATGGAGTTGGGAATTGTTGTAATAGGATTATAATGAGTATTTGAGTATATATTAATGAGTTTGCATAATTATTGACTAGTTTTGGAGCGTTGGACATCTGTTTGAGTTGTCGTAAGGGCTTGGGAGCCGGTTATGGAACTTCGAAGCGAGGTAAGTCTCCTTTCTAACCTTGTAAGAGGGAATTAACCCTCATAGGTGAAATAAATTTATATGTGCTTTCAATTGTGGGGGCTACGTACACACGAGGTGACGAAAGTCTGTACGTAGCTACTAGCTATGCTTATATCCGGGTAGCCTTGGTTTACACCATGCCATGTTGACATTACCATCGACTTATATTTATTGTTTGCCTTGTGAAGAAGTAAGATTTAGGTTGAAAGAATTGAATTTTGAAGAATCTAAGATTTAAAAGGTTTCATTTGAACTATGTAATTTCGAAATGAATTGAGGAATATTATAATAGCTGAAGAAATCTATGAGTAACCGCATCGCATGTATGTTTTGCAAGCGGGGTAATTTACTCTAAGTTTCAATATGAATTTCCATTATTTTTAAAAGAATCAAGAAAGAGGTATGACTTAAATGTTAAATTTATATTCGACCGTGTTGCAGGTATGATTTGCGAGCGGGGTAATTTCCTAAATTTATATTTGACCGCGTCTCATGTATGATTCACGAGCGGGGGGCGCGTCGCATGAATTATTCGCGAGCGGGGAAATAGATGCATCTACGGTTCGCGCCGTTCGACCCTTGGTAGTGCACAATTTAATTTTATGTTGGATCGGGCTGTACGCCTCGGCATTTCCTATATATATATATATATATATATATATATATATATATATATATATATATATATATATATATATATATATATATCT
>NW_017673355.1:40517-63944 GCF_001879085.1 Nicotiana attenuata
TATATATATATATATATTCTTCCTCATGGAATCGTGCGTAACTTCTGGCTAGCAGCCAGTGTATCTGAGGGTTTTTCCCTGATTTGAATTATGACAACCTCTAAATGATATCCACTATATATATATATATGCTCCGGCTACGGAGAGAACTTGCTAGTTGTGAGCTTGAGTAAAATTTGTAAAGAGGAGAATTTTACCACGTATTTTATACATGTTTATTTCATATATTTACTTTGCTTCATATCTATTCACTTCCTTACTGTACCTGATATTATTGGACCACTAGTAAGTGTCGAAGTCGACCTCTCGTCACAAGTTCTTCGAGGTTAGACTAGATACTTACTGGGTACGCGTTGTTTTCGTACTCATAGTACACTTGCTGTGCATTTTTGTTGCACAGTCACATGCATGTCCAGTGGCCTAGTGGGCGCAGCGGCATGGTTGATACGGAGACTTAGGTGATCTGCATCTCTCGAGACGACCCGTATCCAGCAGAGTCTCCTTCAGTGTATTGGTATTTCCCTTTGTGTCCAAATTGTATTCCGGACAATTATTGTATTTTATTTTATTCCTTAGTAAACGCTCATGCACTGGTGACATCGGGTTTTGGGATAATTATGGGTTATTCAATATCGAAATTGTTAAAACATTATTATTTATTCTGTAAAGTCCATCTTTTATTATTAAATTGAAGAAAAATCATGATTTTGAAAATACTAAAATGAGAACTAAGTTGATTATTTTGTGTTGGCTTGCCTGATAGTGGTGTATGGCGCCATCACGACCTTTAATGGAATTTGAGTCGTGACAATATTCGAATATTAAAAAGATTATGCATGTCCTTTCAATTTAGGTTCCACGAGTTTTTTTGATAAGCAGGGATCTATTATATTAAAATTATAGAGCAGGGTCTACATAGTCAAAGTTGCCCAACGAGGCGTTACCTATTTTGCTATTACATAATATGGAAATGTCATGAAGGACATTTTTGTTTTCAAGAGATGCAAGCTTAGTGCATGCATCTTTCCTAATATTCTTAACTAGATAGGTAGAACCTTCACAATCGGTTGCTAAGACGGCGGTTACAAAAGGTGGAGGATAATGCATAGTTCGGAGATCCCTGCCATTGTTCATACGAAGAGCATGCTTAGCCAGCTTGTGAGCTGGTTTGATGGCCTCTCTGAAGTTTTGCTCCACTGTTTGAACTCTCACTTAGTGCATCAATAACCTACAGTAATGAATAATATTGTTAAGTAGTGTGTAACCATTTTGTAGGCAGAGAAAGACATCCGTAGAGTCTGTTTCCACATCTATGTTAGTGAAACCCTGTTCCCTTGCAAGATCTAGGCCTCTCTTTAATGCCATAAGTTCAGCATCCAAGGGAGATAGACCATGTGAAGACCCCTGGAACCCAAGCACTCATATACCATTGCTATCTCTGAATAAACCACCAAAGCCACATGTGGATGTTTCATCTTTAAAGGAGCCATCTATATTAAGCTTAATATGGTTAGCAGCAAGTTTGATCCATTTTACAGAAATAGGAATATTTTGCTGAGGCATAGTTTCCTTTTCTGTAAGGAATTTGTATTCTACCGCTAATTTGTAAGCATATTGCATACAAGCTTTGTTGGTAGTGTTATTAAAGAGGTTGGTTTCTATTTATCCAAATGGACCATATAGCAAAGGGAAACATATCATTCCAATTTATGGAGCCCTTTATAGTGAATAGTTTAGGTCATGAATATTTACTAACCAATTGCTTGCCGAGTCGTAGCTAGTTATATTAATGCCTAAGTGAAGCCAGAAATCTTTGACGGTTGAGCAATGCATAAAGATGTGGGTAATACTTTCCTTATCATGCTTGCAAAAGGAGTAGTTAGGATCTATGTTTATTTCAATGTGGTTTAAGTAGATTCTAGTTGGGAGTTTGTTACAGAGGTATTTCCATAATACAAATTTTATTTTGTTTGGACATTTTAGATCCCAAATCCAAGTAAAATCTTGAGTTAAGTTAGGATGAGTGTCTAGAAGTTTATAGCAAGATTTACTAGTAAAAAGACCATTTGTGGTTGAAGACCATATAGGGATGTCACAATTAAAGGAGTTAGGAGTGGTGGCTTTTATTTTGTTTAATAAGGGAGGTTGGAGTTCTATAGATATTTTAGACAAGTCCCACTGGTTGTTAATTCATAAGTCTTTTATAGTTAGCAAATTTTCATTCTGAGCAAGAGGACCATAGATACATTGACGTAACAGAGGTGTTTCGTGGATCCAACAATTGTCCCGGGCATTGAGACATGAAAACTTATAGGGATCCAAGTAATGCCTTTACTACAGATCTCCCCGCTCTGGATAATGCTATTCCAGATAAAAGAGCGATTTTTAATATTCTTTCTATTACCATGGATCTCGTGGATAATTTTAACCCAAGGGGAGTGTGCATTTGATAGGAGTCTCCAAGAAAGATTGGCTAGGTTTACCAAATTCTTATTTTTTGTTGTACGAATTTCTAATCCACCCTCTTTTTTTTGCTTGGTGATAGTGTCCCATTTTATAAGGTGGAGTTTTTTGGAGGTAGTATTTGTGCTCCATAAGAAGTTACACTAAATTTTATCTATATTTTTATGAGTCTTTGAGGGCAATAGGGTATATTGCATAATGTGATTTGGGAGTGAATTCAGGCACGAAGTAGCTAAAGTATGCCTGCCTGCCATGGTGAGGCAATTTGATTTTCATGTAGCTAGTCTTGTTAACATTGTCAATAACTAATTGAAAATCAGACGCTCTAGATGGGAAAACCTAGGTATTTACCAAAGGTGTGACATATATTGATATTAAGGACATTAGAAAGGTTGTTGCAAACATTTTTTGGGCAATGTTTGGACGCAATAATTTTTTATTTGGCTCTATTAATGGATTGACCTGACAAAGAACAGAAGAGGTCAATGCAGTGTTTAATATTATGTATGGATTTATTATTGATCTTGGCCATTAAGGTAAGGTCATCTACAAAGAATAAGTGCGATAACTGGTAGTTGTTTTTTCCTATGGTTATAGGGTCCCAGCATCTCATGTCAACTTTATGGTTGATGAGAGTGGACAACATCTCCATACATAGAATAAAAAGGTATGGGGACATAGGATCCCCTGGCCTGATACCTCTAGATGGAAAAAAATAGTCAGTTCTAGAAACGTTAACAAGGATTGCAATCCTTGATGAGGAAATACAATTCATAATAAGCTTTGTAATGTTTGGGGGAAAATTGAAGAAGGATAGGGCTCTATAGATGAAGGACCATTCAAGGAAATCAAAAGCCTTTGCAAGGTCAATTTTCAAGAGCATATTTTGATTTTTCCCACGATATTATTCATTTTGAGCATGAGTTCCTAAATGATTATTGCATTGTCACATGCCTTCCTATTTTTAATGAAGCTTGATTGAAAAGGGCTAATGAGGCTGTTTAGGAAGGGCTTTAATCGATTAGAAATAACCTTGGTAATGATTTTGTAAACAGTGTTACAAAGTCCTATAGGCCTAAAAATTTTTAAGTCGTTTGCATTGGGAATCTTTGGAATGAGACATAGAAGAGTGTCATTTATACCATCAGGAATTTTCCCACTACTAAAAGCTTCTTTACACAGATTAATCACAGAGTTATCAATTATGCTCCAATAATTTTGGAAGAAGAAAGGGTGAAGCCCATCTGGTCCTGGAGCTTTGCAAGCTTGGGTAATTTCACTATTTGTGAGTGGATTGTCTAGAGAGGATAAATCAGTTTTGTTATAACTTTTTGGATAATGTTTTATAGCTTTCCAGTCACTGATGGTATGTGATGTTGTGAAGATGTTACTGAAATATTCTCTAGTATGGTTAAGGATGGCCCCAGGATCATCAATCCAATTATTATTCTCATCTTTGAAGAAAATAATTTTGTTTTTCTTCTCCTATTTGTGGCCATAATGTGGTAGAATTTCGTATTAGCATCTCCTTCATTGAGCCATTGGATTCTAGAGCGAAGTTTCCAGTAATCCTCCTAAATTTTTAGGATGTTATTAAATTCAACTTTTAGGGAAGATTCTAAATTTTGGAGAATAGGACTTATAATAAGAGGTGGAAATTTTAAATACCTTTGAGCCTGGCTAAAATACTAATTTTCTTTCGATTGATATCTCCAAAGGTACTGTTTTTCCAGTTAGTGACTAGGTTTTTAAAGGATGACGAAGCCATTGCAAATTGATTGCTAGACCAAGCAGTAGCAACTAATTCTTTAAATTGTGGATGCTTGCACCAATAAGGCTCAAGACGAAAAGGTTTTGGAAAGTTATGGTGCTGCTTAGCAATAAGATTTATAAGTAGTGGATTATGGTCAGAGTGTGTTTTTGGGAGATGAGTTATAGTAGCATTTCGATAGATTTGGATCCATTGATCATTACCAAACACTTTATCAAGCCGTTCCATAATTAGACTATTTTTACTAAATCTATTATGTATCTACTACTGTTATAGCCAAGATCAAGTAAGTTACAGTAATTGAGACTGGACCAAAGTTTACATGCACGTCTACGGTTCAGGGGTCTTCCTTCTAATTTTTCATTGGCTTTAAAAACGTCGTTAAAGTCCCCTCCCACAATCCAAGCACCTTTGTAGTTATCAGAAATATTTTAAATATTATTCCACATTTCATCTCTAGTAGTCAGGTTAGTATTAGCATATATTGAAGAGAATAACCATTTGAATTTAGTAGGACGTACCTCAATTGTTGCATGGATCTCTTGATTTCTACAGACAAAATTATGCACAGTTACCTTCGCATTGTCCCATAGAACAACCATACCACTAGCTTGTCCATCCTTTGGGACTTCAATCATATGGATAAACCAAACTCATTAAGAAGAGACACATGAGATTGCATTCTGATCTCAAGCAACGTGACCACACAAGGGTAATGTTGCATCATTAAATCTCTAAAGTTCCTCCTAAAGTCTTCATTATTCCCCCCCCCCCCCTTATATTCCATATTATGATATTAACTGGACTAAACATGTTAAAGTCTTGTTCATGAGAGTGACCATTTAACAACTATCCCTATGGGTTGTTCAATTTCTCCTCAGTGAAGGAACTAGGATCATTGCCCTGTTTCCCACCGTTGGATCTTGTGGAGGACGTATGTCCATTCAACATTTGAGAAAATTCTGAGGGAAAGCAAGTATGCCTCTTCTCTAGTGTTTCCTTGAATAGAAACACTTTTACCTCGTCTAGGTTTGATAATTCCACTATTGATTCTCCCACTAAGTCTATTTGTTCGTTCACTTTTTCTTCTATCGGATTGCCTAGATTTGGAACTACTGGAGGGTTGGGATTCATTTCCTCCATTGGCATTTGCATGTTTAGATTCTATGCTTGAGGTTGTGGTTGAGGAGGTGGTGCTTGATGTGGTGCCTCCCATGGTATTAGAATAGGATTGAGGGCAGTTAGGGCTTCCAATGGAAAGAATGGAAGATCCAACCCTAGGTTTTGAGGGAGAATAGGAACATGATTGAAGTGGGGAGGGAGGTTCCATTGAGCTCACATTTCCTCCACTAGGTTTTGATTTAGTTGTGGAGCTAGTGGTTGTAGAATATTGTTCACCCACACATGATTCCAATAGTTGCTTATTGCAAGATAGAGTCCCTCGGCCACAAGTTGTGCTAGATATCTTGGATTTTGAATGAGGATCACACTCTCTTGGCCATTGATTGTAGCATTGAACACTAGACCCCTCCCAGTAGTCCTATTTCTATCCAAGACATTGGGTGGTGGTCTTGTGACAGTGAGGTTGGACATATATTAATGGGGGATTTTGGATTTGTTGAGGTAATGGTGGAAAATTGTTCATGTTGGAGGGGCGATGTTGACGGAGAATTTGGATGAGACGGTACCTCCTCCAATTGTGTAGAGGGATTCTGGGCATTTTCAATGGATTTGTTGATAACTAAAATAGGAGGGGTTTGGGAGTAGGAAATGATTGCATCTAATTGCATGCAACTTGGGTGGGCTAGAGTAAGGTATATATTGCAAGATTTTGCCTGCCATTTCATTGGCACGTGGCGCATGCCCTCTACCATTTGGCCATCAAGTATGAGTTTTGAGACAAGTGTATATTTTTATTGGGGGTTAGACACGGTAATGGTGGGGTTTAGAGAGTTAGTAGTAGGGGTGTTGGGCAAATCTAAGTCTTGGTATGTCTTAGGGAGTGTATTTGTGTTAGAGTTATAAGATATGGCTGAAGATTTGATATTATCAATAGGTGATTCTTTACTAGACGTGTCTAATATCCCACTAGAAGCATGCAATGTGTTTTTATTTTGTAATAAGGACTTATTTTTATTGAAATTGTTTAGAGAAACCATGGGCTCCTGATGCAACTTGGAGAAGCAATTTTCCAGTAGGAAACCATTAGATTTATCAAGATTAGAGTTGTTATTGGAGTTGGTTTCCTGGGCACAAAACCTATTTCTTTGGTAATTAGTTATAGAAGCACTATCTTTACTAACATGCTTTAATTTTTGAGTATTAATTTATTTACCTGTGGATGCATTAAATAATTTGACGTTTATACCTGCCCCTACTGGAGCTCCTTTGTCCACCATTGGTGTTTGCTTCCGCAATCTCCTTGATCTTTGGAAGGTCACGGTGTGCCAGCCACTGTCAACTTGGGGCATGTGTGACTCTTTGTCTTCGTTATGGCTTGAGACCGATTTATCATTAATAATTTTCCCTAACACGAACTTTAATGAGCATGGACAATTCGCATGAATATGGCCTAGGAATCCACACCCTTTGCAAAGAAATTTATAACCCTCATATTCTATGTACTGTTTATGATCCTCAATGTAAGTGAATTTATCAACCGGTTGATCTATAGGTAGTTCAACACACAATCTGGCATATCGTCCCCTTAAGGTTGCTGATGTGCAAGCATCTATTTTCAACAACTTACCTATTGAGTTACCAATTTTTTGAAGGATAAAACCATCGTAAAACTCAGTTGGAAGATTAGGTAGTCGAAGCCATATTGCAGTGAAGGATTGTTTTGCCTCCGATAGAACAAAATTTGGTCTCATCATTGACATGATAGAAAGTGTCCAAAGATGAACCAAGGACCATTTTGCAGGATTGAAAGCATACTGTCTTTGTTTTGTAATTTTGTAATATAGTAATCAGCACCAAGGTCTATTAAAGGGAAATTCTCCTTCATTTTTCACAGATCTTGAACCTTTTTCTTAAGAATCTGGTGAAGTATTCTTTTTCCTTGGATTTCAATAATCATGGTGTATTTTCAAGGCAAATACATGCGGGCTTTGTCCTCTAGGGATAGGGAGATTCTTTTCCCTATTGAAGTTAGAGGATCCATAGATGAGTTTTTTAAGGTGGCAGATGATAAGTAGTCAGTAGGGTCAATGGTGATATCCATATCTCCCTCTCCCCTGATTAGTTTATCCTTATACGAGATAGGTGAGTTCCCTTCTAGTTGGATTTCATTCTTATTATTGATGATATCCGATGATTTTGGAGGAATCATAGATATGTCCATTTCTATGGCAGTGTGAACTGTTTCCATGAGAGTGATGAAGATGGCTTTTAGAAGGTGGAGGGTTTTCTTTTAGTAGGTTAGAGAGAAGTTACTCTCACTAGAACTCTTTCCTTAGGTTCCACAAGATTGATAGTATATCTTTATAACAAAATTGGTAGTATGCTTTTATAATGGTTGTTAATATGAATTATGTTAGTATTTGTAGGAGAATCAAGAGTCATAAATAGGTGAAGAAGAATACATGAAGGAAGTTAATCCATGAAAATGTAGTTCATATCCATATGCGTAAACTAATTCTACAAAAGTTATTCACACGATCAAATTAATTGTTTAATTGCTTTTTTATGCATTAATATTTATATACGTGAATAAATTTCAAATCCATTATCATTAGTGGAAATCAAAAGCAAAAAAGAGAAATAAACAATTGCATCTTAATAATTAAAGTTGAAAATTTGATGTTTATATAATTATTAATAAATGATACACGTGCAACGCACGTGAAGAGTGACTAGTATTAATAATAAACATGCATTACGTAGAAAGAAATTTCGATGGTGTTGTCAATAATTGATTATTTCTAATACACTGTGAATGAAGCCTTAAAAATTTATTATATTATTATTTATATATATTCTACTTAGATGAAAAATTTTGAAATAATTAGACAATGAAAATTAATACTACCTTAACCATGAACGTTTCCTAAAACATTACCTAAGCCTTGATGAAATACTTTCTTATACATATCTGCTGGCGTAAAATAAATAAGGTATCAATCTTTGCAATAGGAGGTAAAAATTCCTTAAGTTATATATTGACAATATGAAAGATCTTAATCTCCTTAAAAAAAAATATCACAAACAAACACCATTAGTTTTTCTTTTTGAAAACACTGCCCTTTTAAGAAATAGTTCCCATTTTAAAGCTATCACAAAGAGGAAGTCAACGTAGGTAATGCTATTTTGGCCACTCTATGCTACTTATGTACTTAAGTCGGATTCTTTTCTGATTTCTGTGTTATTGTTGCTGTCACGATCTAAATTTCATTAAAGGTCGTGATGGCGCATGACACAACTATCAGGCAAGCCAAAACTAAATAATTAATTTTGTTCTCGCTTTAATATTTTTGAAATCATGATTTTTCTTCAATTTAATAGTAAAAGATGGACTTTACAAAATAAATAATAATATTTTTAACAATTTCAATAATGAATAATCCATAATCATACCAAAACCCGGTGTCACAAGTGCATGAGCGTTTACTAAGGAATAAAATAAAATACAATAATTGTCCGGAATATAATTTCGACAGAAAGGGAAATACCAATACTCTGAAGGAGACTCTGCTGGCTGTGGATCGCACATAAAATGCAGCTCATCTAAGTCCCCGTGTCAACCACGGCGCTGCGTCCACAAGGCCACTAAATGTATATATGCCTGTATAATAAAATGTACAACAAGTGTAGTATAAGTATGAAAACAACGTATAGCCAGTAAGTATCCAGTCTAACCTCGAAGAAGTAGTGACGAGGGATCGACTTCGACACTTACTAGTGGTCCAACAATATCAAGTACAGTAAAGAAGTTAATAGATATGAAATCGAGTAAATATATGAAATAAACATGTAAATAATACGTGGTATAATTCCCCTCTTTACAATTTTACTCAAGCTCTCAACCAACAAGTTCCCTCTATAACCGGAGCTTATATATATAGAGAGATAGTGGATTTCACCAAAGAGGTTGTCATAACTCAAATCAGGGAAAAACCTCGGATACACTGGCTTCTTGCCGAATATTACGCACGATTCAATGAGGATAATATATATAGGACATGCCGAGGTGTGCGGTCCGATCCAACATAAAAGTAAAATGTGCACTGCCGAGGATCGAACGACACAAACCATAGATGCATCTATTAATCTGCCGAGGCGAATGGCCCGCACCCATGAGAGTGTGGTACATAAATCCTGCCGAGGCGAATGGCCAGATCCCATAAGAGTAGTAGAAGGAAATACCCCGCTCGCGAATCATACGTGCAACGCGGTAAAATATAAATTTAAGGAATCACCTCGCTCGCGGACCATACTTGTGACGCGGTCAAATATAAATTTAACATTAAAGTCATATCTCTTTCTTGATTCCTTTCAAAAATAAGGGAAATTCAGCTTGTAGCTTTTTAAGGAAATTACTCGGCTCTCGAAACATACATGCGACGTGGTTACACATAGATTTCTTAAGCTTTTATAATATTCCTGCAATTCTTTTCAAAAATACGTAAGTTCAAATGAAAACTTTTAAGATCTCAAATTCCTCAATTTCAACTCTTTTCAAAACATTTACTAAGCAAACTAAATCTCGCTTCTTCTCAAGGCAAACAACAAACATAAATCAACAACAATATCAACAAGGCATGGTGTAAACCTAAAACTACCCGGACATAGGCATAGCTAGTAGCTACATACGGACTCTCATCGCCTCATGCGTACGTAGCCACCACAAATAGAGGCACATATTAATTTAGTTCAACTACGGGGTTAATTCCCTCTTACAAGGTTAGAAGAGAGACTTACCTCGCTTCGAAGTTCCATAGCCGGCTCCCAAGCCTTTCAAACAACTCGACCGATGCCTAACGCTCCAAAACTCGCTTTCGCTTTATTAACATTCACAATCTTTTAATCCTCCTCCGACATCGTAACATTGAGTAAAATGCTCATACGCCACCAACAAATTTATATCTACAATTACTATTCATCGTCTTCCTTAACCAACATTTCCAAAACATTCAATTTGGTGATAACTTAGTTAAACACTTCCAACTAAGCTAGAAAATGATTCCATAGGTTCATTGCATCCTTTAATTTCATTTCTAAGAAGACTATTTATCTTTCCCTCATTTTCCCAAGAACTCTATTCATGCCATAAACTAGGGTTTATGAAATCAATTATCCAACCATAACAACTTGAAACAAAATATTAGAATTACTCTCACCGACTCATAAGAAATGATCTTGAAGCATTAGTATTTCCTTCTTGAAGCTTTTCCTTAAAAATCCAATGTTTGGGAAATTTGGTGTTTTTGAACAACTTGGAAGATTTCTAGGAATTTCAAAGATTGAATGATGTTAATACTAGTGTTAATAAAAAGTTATTAACTTTAAATATCCGAAAAAACTCACCTTGTATTCTTAAGTAGTCCCCAAGGTCGAATCCACCATGAAAGAACCAATCCCTAGCTCAAGAAAACCCCAAAAAATGGCTGCTGCCCGTGACTGCCTTATATAGGCACAGGTGCTTCTGCGAGTTGTACATTGCGCTGTGTAGGTTGTACCTCATATTACAAGTTTTCACCTGCTGAAAACCTTTTACTAATACGTCCATAATGCCTTGTAGAAATATCCAAATGACGAACGGTTTGAAGCGTTAGAAACTAGACTCGAAGATCATTCATTTGATAGGTTGTCCACCATATAACTCCTTATATATATATAAGCATGCTCATCCAAAGTTAGGTTTTATGTGTACTCATTTGGAACTTTGGTCTATCATGTAATTTCCAAGTTGACTTAGACTTACGGCTCTCCTTAGACCCCACATCACTTATAATATGACTCGTACACTTATTATCATACGAACCTGCTGGAACCTTCAAATCCCGATTTCGAGGTCGTTTACTCAAAAATCCAACCTTAGACAATTCTTCAATTTAAAGCTTCCGAAATGAGAATTTTCTTTTCAAATCAACTCCGAAGTTCCCGAAATTCAATTCCGACTATGCGTACAGGTCATAATACCTAAAGTGAAGCTGCTTATGGCCTCAAATTGCCGAACAACGCACTAGAGCTCAAAACGACCGGTCGGGTTGTTACATTCTCTCCCACTTAAACATACGTTCGTCCTCGAACGTGCTAAGAACTGCTCTGGAGTTGTCCGAAATCACTGGCTAACACCTCGTGCACCCACCCATGCTATCACAACTCAGTTGAGCACATTTGCTCGAACAAATCTGAAGATTCTCCCTTTTACTTAGCCAAATAAGCTTTAGAGACAAATTCCAACACCCGAAATTCTCTACCAGGCCTGTTTCCAACATACGAACACCGTATCAATCACCACACGATGTACCAAAACATGACTGCATTCCTTTGCCGAATTAACACCATGCACCACATAATTCTCATGACCATAATGACATCCTCTGATAATAATAGCCGACACTCCATGAATCTGATGCTCACACATAGCTCATGACTCATATAAGTCCTGTTCTAACTCTTGCAACAATGCCACGACGGAAGAGATGTGTAGAAATTCATGACCAACTGTTGAGTCAATAATTCATTGAGTTCCTTCTCTTGACAAGAACCATTGCCTCATTATGAACCAAATAACTATATTTGCTCTTTAATATACTTCATATAAATTCGATCGCACTGATCCCAGGTCCGTTAATCTTGTCTCACCCAGTATAAGCTGCCCAAGCCATAAGCCACCTCAGACACTGCCAAAAATCTCATATAATGCCGCAATGTACCAATAAGCTACAAACTTGAATGTGATACATAAGGAAACGAACTCTGGAAAGGACTACCCAACCCGCATAGCTAATTGGACAACAGAAAAGGTGTTATGAACCTTCCTCAGAATATGGGAAACAAAAGACACACAAAAATAGACATGGGAAAATGTTAACTAACATCACAATGTTGCGGCGTGCAACCCGATCCAACCATGATACCCGTGGCGACGTACCACCCGATCCACTCATAATAATCTATGCAGGACTTACTTACGGAGATAAAATCCTCATACCTGTGAATTACTCAAATCTCAACCACAAGCACACAGAGTGCATAATAAAATTTATGGGGAGACAGATAGCGCCATAGGCTACAAAACTCAAGCACGACTAAGGTGCAATAAATGATCTGTATCTCGAGAGCCATCCTGATCACATAACACCATCGCTACGCAGAACCTCAACACACATGAAATTTATCAAGCCGTTTCACAACTCACACGGCACAATATGGTATTACATGAAATAGCCAATGACGAAATAACATCCAACGTCCGAATACTCCTCCATAAGGAGCGCTATGGCGAAGTGAACACATCCGGCCTGATCTAGAGCCTACATTCATATTTCAGATCCATCCACAGACCTCAAGCCGATTCTGATCATGCCGCACTAGGCCAATAACCTTCCGAGGATCCACAATAACCCTTCTTCCCATGACACACAAGAACATCCGTTGATTCGGAAAAAACTTCCACAGCCTACAACCAAATGAACCGGGCGCCCTTCAGGCATAAATTCTCACATGAACGATAGCACCACAATCCCCATACTTGGTTTCAATCCCTCACTAAATCAAGTGACTATATGTCACACTTATACATTCTTCCCGTGGGACATGCTCCCACGACCTTCCACAGTAGACAACAAATCTACACATCCATACCATCGGCCGTACAAATGTTGTAAAGCAAATCAAAAATCAAAAATTAGCACTCAAAGCCTCTTATACAAGACACCGATCTCTGGTGACGCTAAAGACAATACTATCTTACTCTAACCATCTGAATCTTTTCCCGCTCATCCGAGCTCTTGACATTCTTGTCGACACAAAACCGTAACATTAATCCTCAACTTCTGAATCCCATCCGTTTCACTGTACTTAATCATGCCAATGCGCAAGTGTACAAGAATTTCATCTTAACTTCTGGACTACTGATAGGGTAAACACTTCATCATATAGAAGCCTTTTACTTAACTCATTTCAAGAGAACTATTGCAAAATGTGACTGAATTCTCATACCCGCAGAAAATACCAACCTCAAGTAGTGGTCTAACCCACCATAACTCTTCCGGGATCAATCTGCACATAACAGGCCATAATACTCGAAAGCCTCCAAATAAAATCAATTACAGCAGGCGTCAAGCCTCGCACACACTGCCACAATTCACATGTATAACTTAACAAGCTGAAGGAACCGATCACTACCACCATCATGCCAATTTTACTGTTGCTAACTGGTACACTCATTCTGATACTTCCTCTGTGAGTCCGAAGTTATTTTCTTCCATTTTCTCCAATGCTACACCATAGACCGAAGATAACATAGAACATTCCAAGCCCCCTTTTCATAACCCTCTGCAACAAGCTCGATACTCAACCATACTATGGACTCAAAATCCTTAGGCACCACACTTTACCCTTTGAATCTACTATGACCGTGGCTGAGAGTCACCCACTCTGAATTAGTCCCAAATATAATCGACTCCAAGGCTCTGCTAGCACCTGAACACTCTCTCAAAGAAGCACCCGGCTAAATCACTTTTATTGCAGATCACCTCTACACGAAGCATAGATCCTAAGGCTTCCCAAAGCCTGGACATAAATTGATAAGGCCAATTATGGTACACATTCTTCAAACCCTTTGCTCAAATCACCACTGATGTTCTCTTTACTTAGTCGTAATAACCTATTAATACACCGATAACCAGGAACCTCACAAATAGATAACCATGCAATCCAATCATAGGCGGTGGGCCTCAACCACTTAGCTCAAAGCCACCACTGCATAACTCTGAAAACCACCAAGGTTCATCCTACCTCTCTGATGTGACCCTGTGCTATCGACCCCGCCAAATTCCTCAAAACCTTCCAACAGTGCTGCATCGAGCACAATTACTACAAAATCAGTAACCCATCATGAGCCCGTGCTCATTCATCAGCTGAACAAGTTCGTTCACTCCCCATTTGACATCTACTAAAAGGTGCGACAGTAC
This sequence comes from Nicotiana attenuata, assembly GCF_001879085.1. Taxonomy (NCBI): domain Eukaryota; kingdom Viridiplantae; phylum Streptophyta; class Magnoliopsida; order Solanales; family Solanaceae; genus Nicotiana; species Nicotiana attenuata. The sequence goes on from NW_017673355.1 coordinate 54,894, forward strand.
CTTCAAAACCAAAGTCATGTTGTATCCTTCTTCATATCAAGCAACTCCTTTCTGTTGTGTCAAATCTTCCGCCGTATGATAGCCAATATTTCAAATTAAGTCCGTAGACCCAGTCACCGTCCACCATAAATCCCAAATCACTCTAAACTTTCCTCAAGGCGTGTAGTCATCCTACCACAGAACCCACGTGCTATTCTGCCCCAAAGGTGAATTGAAGAAAACCATAACACCGACGAACTTAACGTATTCAACAGGGACAATGACACCACATCACAGATGAAAATTCCACCACGCTCGAAAAAACCATGTCTCGTTACTTCATCAAACCAAACTTGAACATTTATAGCCCGATTGCCTCTCTTCCGTCGGGAAATAAAATTCTGAATCTCTGAATCTTTCGTTGAGTAAACATCCTTCCAGGTCATTCACTACTTCAACGCATAGACAAACACTCTACCATTACACCAATACCGTGCGATAGCAACGCACGAATCATCATTGTCACGCCTCCTTTTTCCTACACCCGCAGGGTGTAAAGGAGTTTTTCCACTTAAAGGACAATCGGAACGGGATTTATTATTAAGATTCAGAGTCGCCACTTGTGGACCCACAACTCAGGAACTGAGGACGATGGCACAGGTGTTCGGTCATCCACATTTGCAACAATAGATTGCACCCCTCGAAGAAGTTTCCCCCGGCTTTGCAGGCCGTAAGAGCGCGGAAGATTTCGGCTAATATCATGGGCGCCAGAGTGCTTTTGGCTTGAGTGAGTAGAGTGCTGACGACCCCGGCTATTTTTATGTCAATGTTCCCATCTTTCCTCGGGAATACCAAAAGCCCCAGAAAAACCACCATAAAAGCAAAATGTCTGTGTTCTTCCCATTTTTGGCGGTTTCCTTTGCTACATATCTTGTTTTCTGGGTTGTTGAACCCTCCTATGTGGCCATATCTGTGATATATGAAGTGTGGAGTACAAAAGCCGTTCGCCAGATCTGCGTTATGGACCGTCCTGCTTATCTTCAGTGAGTCTAAGAATCTGTGCACAGCTACAGTTCTCGGGGCAACCAAGTACTTATGTCTTAAAGGAACCTCATCATTTCCGATGTAGCCAGCTATTTCTTCTAAGGTCGGGGTAAGTTCAAAGTCCGAAAAATAGAACACGTTGTGTGCCGGGTCCCAGCATGTGACCAATGCTCTGATAATGTCTCCCCGAGGCACAATCTCCAACCAACCAGTAAGCCCTTTCAAATATTTTTTGACTTCATCTTGCCCTTCTCCTCCTAGGTCGTTCCACCACAGACGCAACTCCAAAGGGATTTTATGCATGATTGAAAAAGATTCATTTTGAGTCGTGCTCATCCTGCACATTTATTAAGGTGATTTAATCACTTATTTTGACCTAAAAGAAAAAAATGACACTATTTTTGTTCAAATTTCCAATTTAAAACAGACGCCCGGTGTTGCAGTTACGGCCTTTCAGCACTTCGGGGAGAAGATTTTAAGGCTGTGCCTGCTAACCGTTGAAACTGACTCAGGGTGGCCGTTCTTGCAAAAACAGCCTTCCGGCGCCCTTTTTGGGGACATTCGGCTTATTTTAAACAAGAATGGCGGCACCCGACTTATTCATGACGAAATTAAAAATTTTGGCATTTTTGGCTATTTTTGAAAAAGGGGAGGTTGGACCCGATGAGGGTTGCCTACATATCTCACATCCGGTGAGAATCAAACCTGCGTAGTTCGAACAGATAAAACTAACTAATTTCGAAAACTAAACTCTTTTTGTTTTTTGTTGGCACATACACTATTTCTGAAAGCAAGACTCTTTTTTATATTTTCTTTTTCAGTGGCAAATAAAACAAACTAAAAAAAAACTCTTCTCTTGTTTCTTTCATTTTTCTCAGAAATCCGGCAGAATTTCGGCACTACTTGGACATTGGTTTTTCCCCAAACAGGTAATTATCTCTCTTCAACCCTCATACCGCTATTTCTTTTAAAAGTCGGTCAGCATGCAAATCCAAACCAGATAAATGCACAAGTAGGATGTATCAGGATGGTCCATTATTCCGGGTACACCTGTCCTAGACGGACCCAACCCCTGTATTGAGTCCCCTAAGTCAATATGCACGTGATGCAGATAAGCGTTCCTACTAGGGATCCGGCATGAGGTCAAGTTATTCTAGGTTCAAAACCTGGGTATAGGTTCTAGACTGTTTACCCGAGCGGACAACTCGAGTCGAGGAGGGGGCTACATACCGGGAACCAAAAGGCCATCCGGATTAGTAACTTGTCCGGCCTCTTTCTTATTTTAAGGTATGAAACTAACAGAATAGGGAGTCTCCACCAGTGAGCACATCCCCGGAGGTGAAAAGAGAAGGGTTTCGGCACAGTTTATATACAGTTCAGATAATATCAAAGCGGTAAAGCATTTAGCACATTTAGCATGAAACATGTAGGAAAATCAAATAAAGCCAAACATAACAATTATTCTAAGCTCGATTCTTAAACCCTGAACCGAAGTTCTGGGTTTGTGTCCCCAGCAGAGTCGCCAGAGCTGTCACACCTCCTTTTTACCTACACCCGCAGGGGCGTAAATGAGTTTTCCACTTAAAGGACAATCGAAACGGGATATATTATTAAGATTCAGAGTCACCACTTGGGAGATTAATGGTGTCCCAAGTCACCGGGTTAATCCCGAACCGAGGAAATTATGACTCTGTTAACAGTTTGCGAACCAGAAATCCGAGTAAGGAATTCTGTTAACTCGGGAGAAGGTGTTAGGCATTCCCGAGTTCCGTGGTTCTAGCACGGTCGCTCAACTGCTATATTTGGCTAAAATCTGATTTTAATACATGTTTTAACTTATGTGCTATTGAACCTTGAACCGCTTTATTATTATTTAATACGAGAATTGCAACTTCGTGAAAATGTGATTCGAACCGCGTCACATAAATGCACCCGCCATTTTTGACACATTTCGACTTCGTTGGAATTTGGATTTGGGTCACATAAATGTGCACCCGTATTTAGGAAGGTAAAATTATTTAAATTGTGTGCCTAAAGAGACTATCGCGTTATTATCTTTGGAGAAGGCCGTGAAATTCGCTAAACAGCCCATCTCGAAATCTAAGTATTTTAGTATAGCCATTTAAAGAGGGCCCCGCAATTTATGTGTTTTGTTTAGCGAGGCTCATCTCTTTTTATTAATTAGAGGGCAAATCTAAAGCAATTATGATTTTCTATTTTATCTCTAAGAATAAAGAAAACGTCCTAATTACTTAATATTACCTAATAGTTATTACGTTTGGGTCCATGAGCTCATATGAATTCATGTCTTTAATCATTTTGGGCTTGCACGCAGCCCGTATGTCAAGACCATAACCCAGGTGCAAAAGGGCAGGTCAGTTGTAGCTTGGGCCCGAGTCCTGGGCCGCCTGATAAGGTGTCAAGGTCAAATGGCCTGGAAACAGGCTGATTGCCAAACCAGACGGATTAGGCCCAATGTCTACTCAGATTAATATAAACTGATCCAAGTGCTTTCAACAATTGTAACAAGGGAAAACAATACGCAGTTATTCAAATTAACGAGACGTTGATCATTTGAATTTTGATTTCACGGTCAAATTACTTTATTCACTGACTACTGGGGAGTTCCTAAAGATTCCTAAAGGCGAAGGTTAAACTGGAAACATGGAGGCAGCTCAATCATGTGACTTCACTTAACACTACACATGAACAGGAACCACATGAAACTGTTTTTATAACTACTGGAAACAAATCGAGTGCGTAAGAATTAACATTAAGAATTAACATTATTCAGTATGCTATTCAAACTAACGTTATTCACCCAAAATGACTCATGATTTCAGAACTGGACACATTGAAATAGCATACTGAAATAGAAAGCTATTTGAACTTGTTTTGTTTTTTATAACTACTGAAAACGAATTAAGCTACACTACACTACCCTACACTATACNACAGAAGAAGAATAGCACCAATGAAACTAGCCAAAACCAGCTTAATACAACCAAAAACCCACTCAAATGCACCCAAATAGACTCGAGATTGAACTCAAAATACTTCTGAAACTTCAGCGGAGCAAAACTCAACCAACAACCATCTTAATTAGACCCGAAATCACTCGAAATGAACCTCTGAACTTCAGCAACCAAAGATCAAACTAGAAAATGTGAATCCATAACTAAAACTTGAAACTAATATAAGGCTTAACAATGGAACAATATTTTTTTTTTTGATTTTTTGAAGGTTTTCTGGTGTTTTTTTTATTTTTTTGAATGTTGAATTTCAAATTCAGATCTGAAAACTAAAGAGCACTTTTGGAGGGAATTTTGGAGCTGAAAACTTGTAGAGAGAGATAACCTGTTAAATCGTTATGTTAAACAAATGACTTTTAGCGATGCTTCTTCGTGGGAATAAATTTGATCTTGATTTTGTTGAGTAACATCTCCAGGTTATTCTCACTTCAATCGCATGACAACACAACTCTACATTAACAATACCGTGCGTAGCAGGGATCATAATTGTCAGCGCCTCTTTTTCTAGCATCCCAGAGGTGTAAAGGAGTTTTTCCATTAAGGAAATCGGAACGGGATTTATTATTAAGATTCAGAGTCGCCACTTGTGGACCCAGAACTCAGGAATGAGGACGATGGCAAGGGTGTTCGGGTCATAACATTTGCAACAATAGATTGGCCCCTGAGATTTCCCCCGGCTTTGCAGGCGTAAAGCGGGGAAAATTTCGGCTAATATCATGGGCGGCAGAGTGCTTTGTTGAGTGAGTAGAGTGCTGACGACCCCGGCTATTTTTATGTCAAATGTTCCATCTTTCCTCGGGAATACCAAAAAGGCGAAAACCACCATAAAGCAAAATGTCTGTGTTCTTCCATTTTTGGCGGTTTCCTTTGCTACATATCTTGTTTTCTGGGTTGTTGAACCCTCCTATGTGGCCATATCTGTGATATATGAAGTGTGGAGTAAAAAGCCGTTCGCCAGATCTGCGTTATGGACCGTCTGCTTATCTTCAGTGAGTCTAGAATCTGTGCACAGCTACAGTTCTCGGGGCAACCAGAGTACTTATGTCTTAAAGGAACCTCATCATTTCCGATGTAGCCAGCTATTTCTTCTAAGGTCGGGTAAGTTCAAAGTCCGAAAAATAGAAACGTTGTGTGCCGGGTCCCAGCATGTGACCAATGCTCTGATAATGTCTCCCCGAGGCACAATCTCCAACCACCAGTAAGCTTTCAAATATTTTTTGATTCATCTTGCCCTTCTCCTCCTAGGTCGTTCCACACAGACGCAACTCCAAAGGGATTTTATGCATGATTGAAAAAGATTCATTTTGAGTCGTGCTCATCCTGCACATTTATTAAGGTGATTTTAATCACTTTTTTGACCTAAAAGAAAAATGACACTATTTTTGTTCAAATTTCCATTTAAAACAGACGCCCGGTGTTGCAGTTACGGCCTTTTAGCACTTCGGGAGAAGATTTTAAGGCTTGTGCCTGTAACCGTTGAAACTAACTCAGGGTGGCCTTCTTGAAAAAACAGCCTTCCGGCGCCCTTTTGGGGACATTCGGCTTATTTTAAACAAGAAGGCGGCACCGCTTATTCATGACGAAATTAAAATTTTGGCATTTTTGGCTATTTTTGAAAAAGGGTGGTTGGACCCGATGAGGGTTGCCTACATATCTCACATCGGTGAGATAAACCTGCGTAGTTGAACAGATAAAACTAACTAATTTCGAAAACTAAACTCTTTTTGTTTTTTTGTTGGCACATACACTATTTCTGAAAGCAAGACTCTTTTTTATATTTTCTTTTTCAGTGGCAATAAAAACACTAAAAAAAAACTCTTCTCTTGTTTTTTCATTTTTCTAGAAATCCGGCAGAATTTCACTATTGGACATTGGTTTTTCCCCAAACAGGTAATTATCTCTCTTCAACCCTCATACGCGTATTTTCTTTTAAAAGTCGGTCAGCATGCAAATCAAACCAGATAATGCACAAGTGGATGTATCAGGATGGTCCTTATTCGGGTACACCTGTCCTAGACGGACCCAACTGTATTGAGTCCCCTAAGTCAATATGCAACGTGATGAGATAAGCGTTCCTACTAGGGATCCGGCTGAGGTCAAGTTATTCTAGGTTCAAAACCTGGGTATAGGTTTAGACTGTTTACCCGAGCGGACAACTCGAGTCGAGGAGGGGGCTACAAACGGAACCAAAAGGCCATCCGGATTTAGTAACTTGTCCGGCTCTTTCTTATTTTAGGTATGAAACTAACAGAATAGGGAGTCTCACCAGTGAGCACATCCCGGAGGTGAAAGAGAAGGGTTTCGGCACAGTTATATATACGTTCAGATAATATCAAAGCGGTAAAGGATTTAGCACATTTAGCATGAAAATGTAGGAAAATCAAATAAAGCAAACATAACAATTATTCTAAGCTCGATTCTTAAACCCTGAACCGAAGTTCTGGTTGTGTCCCAGCAGAGTCGCCAGAGTGTCACTCCTTTTTACACCTACACCCGCAGGGGGTAAATGATTTTCCACTTAAAGGACAATCGAAACGGGATATATTATAGATTCAGAGTCACCACTTGGGAGATTAATGGTGTCCCCAAGTCACCGGGTTAATCCCGAACCGAGGAAATTATGACTCTGTTAACAGTTTGCGAACCAGAAATCCGAGTAAGGAATTCTGTTAATCGGGAGAAGGTGTTAGGCATTCCCGAGTTCCGTGGTTCTAGCACGGTCGCTCAACTGCTATATTTGGCTAAAATCTGATTTTAATACATGTTTTAACTTATGTGCTATTGAATTGAACCGCTTTATTATTATTTAATACGAGAATTGCAACTTCGTGAAAATGTGATTCGAACCGGTCACATAAATGCACCCCTTTTTGACACTTTCGACTTCGTTGGAATTTGGATTTGGGTCACATAAATGTGCACCCGTATTTAGGAAGGTAAATTTATTTAAATTGTGTGCCTAAAGAGACTATCGCGTTATATCTTTGGAGAAGGCCGTGAAATTCGCTAAACAGCCCATCTCGAAATCTAAGTATTTTAGTATAGCCATTTAAAGAGGGCCCGCAATTTATGTGTTTTGTTTAGCGAGCTCATCTCTTTTATTAATTAGAGGGCAAATCTAAAGCAATTATGATTTTTCTATTTTATCTCTAAGAATAAAGAAACGCTAATTACTTAATTTACCTAATAGTTATTACGTTTGGGTCCATGAGCTCATATGAATTCATGTCTTTAATCATTTTGGGCTTGCACGCAGCCCGTATGTCAAGACCATAACCCAGGTGCAAAGGGCAGGTCAGTGTAGCTTGGGCCGAGTCCTGGGCGCCTGATAAGGGTCAAGGTCAAATGGCCTGGAAACAGGCTGATTGAAAACAGAGGATTTAGGCCCAATGTCTACTCAGATTAATATAAACTGAAAGTGCTTTCAACAATTGTAACAAGGGAAAACAATACGCAGTTATTCAAATTAACGAGACGTTGATCATTTGAATTTTTGATTTCAGCGTCAATTACTTATTCATTGACTACTGGGGAGTTCCTAAAGATTCCTAAAGGCGAAGGTTAAACTGGAAACATGGAGGCAGCTCAATCATGTGACTTCACTTAAATACACACTATGAACAGGAACCACATGAAACTGTTTTTATAACTACTGGAAACAAATCGAGTGCGTAAGAATTAACATTAAGAATTAACATTATTCACTAACACTATTCAGTATGCTATTCAAACTAGTTATCACCCAAAATGACTCATGATTTCAGAACTGGACACATTGAAATAGATACTGAATAGAAGTATTTGAACTTGTTTTGTTTTTTTAACTATACTGAAACGAATTAAGCTAACACTACACTACCTACACTATACTGGTAACACAAACTAAGCCAAATTAAAATTGCTAACCACGGAATTCATACTCGTAAGAATAAGTTCAACAGTCCACAAATGAAAAACAGTCCAAACATTGAACAACTGGGATTAAACTACGCGTCTCTTTCAATTCATTGTCAACTGAGGATTCACAATGATATTGAGGCTCAAGGTATGTACCTGGCAATTGAAATGAAATAGAAAAGGAGAGTCAGCAGCAGAAACAAACGCAAGGTTGAAATCAGAGAACTGAGTCAATTTTCAATTCAAAAGGACACAACTACCCAGCAATGAACAGAAGAAGAATAGCACAATGAATAGCCAAAACCAGCTTAATACAACCAAAAACACACTCAAATGCACCCAAATAGACTCGAGATGAACTCAAATACTTCTGAAACTTCCGGGCAAACTCAACCAACAACCATCTTAATTAGACCTGAATACATCGAAATGAACCTCTGAACTTCAGCAACAAGATCAATAGAAAATGTGAATCCATAACTAAAACTTGAAACTATATAAGGCTTAAATGGTATTTTTTTTTGTTTTTTGAAGGTTTTCTGGTGTTTTTTTTATTTTTTTGAATGTTGAATTTCAAATTCAGATCTGAAAACTAAAGAGCACTTTTGGAGGGAATTTTGGAGCTGAAAACTTCTTAATAAAGGCAAGGGCATGCCCTTTTATAGGCACACATGAGGCCTTATCAGATTTTCAGTTTCTTTTTTAGTCTTCTTTATTTATTCATTTAACCCTTGTTTTCTGACTGTTGTCAAAGTTAATACACTACATTTGAATATTGCACTAAAGTCCTACTTTGGAAGGTCCTAGAAGATTCTAGTTTCAACTACCATGTGCTATCCAATCCTAAATGTCTAAGCTACCCTTGAATTCAACCTAAAATTACTAACACTAGTTGAACTATCAGCTATAACCAAACCAGCTACTCAACTATGGTTAAACTAACATCACAAAACAAGATTAACAAAAATCAGAACAAAATCAGAAAACAAACTATGGATCAAGAATAAAAGGCATAATCAACTTATTGTATCATGAATTAAGTAATAGATATGAACTAAACGACACTAAGAACATGATCGACTTTGGACTAAATAGCAAT